>NC_134358.1:56229865-56385298 GCF_048569485.1 Anomaloglossus baeobatrachus
GGACCTCGGAGGTCACAGCGTGTCATAAACTTTGTAAAGTTGTTGTAGCAGCCACCAGGGGGAGCCAGAGCTCTGCAGCAGAAGACACAACACAAAGCAATGAAAACCAGGAAGTATATACACAGCGTTCTCATACACTGCCTCATAGCACAGCTGGGAAACAGAGCTGCAGGGCGTGCGAGGAATAGTCAGAAAGGCTGGGTCAAACACAGTACGGGCAGAAGCAGGACCAGAGGAACGAGCGAAAGCGGAGTCAAAGTCAGGCCAAGGTCAGTACCGGGGGAAGCAACCGAGTGGGGAGGTAGGAGAGGGGACAGAGGACTGGAGGGACGCCCAGGGGATGGAACACAGACAAGGGCACGGGGGCACAGGAACAGACAGATCAGGATATCACTCACAGGACCAGCAATCACAGGTACAGCAGTGCTAAGCTTATAGCCGGCGCAGGTTCACTGGAATTGTCAGCTTTTAAGGCATCCAGGCTCTGGAAGTGAGGCCCGGGAGAAGGCCCCACCCCCTAGCCATGTGGACAGGGAGGTGAACCATGACAATGACGTTCTGCATGATATGTCATGTCCTCTGATGCCTGCTCGATGCCGGAAGTCTTGTCCAATAGTGAAGACACTGGTGCGCAATTGTAGAAAATAGATGACCAGAAGACTAGACAGTGAGCAGGGGTAAGTAGAGGTGGGGGTTGGGTAGTGTGCCTGCTGGTGAGGTTAGTATTGTTTTTTTGTTTGTTTTTACCACAAAAATATCCTTTAACCTTACAGAGAACATTCAGCGATCATATATGATGATTTAAGAAAATCTGCAAGCACAGGGGGTTGGACTCAATGGGCCTTGAGGTCCCTTTCAACTCTACCATTCTATGATCCTACGAGTCTATGATTCAATTCCCAGATGATACAGAGAATAAATTTCCTGAAAATCAAATTTCCAAGTAAAACCATTGAATTTCGTGAATTACATCAACTTATCTCAAATTGTCACTCATTGGTAGAAGTGGACTTGATAGTGACCAGGGCAACATCTACTGTACTACTGCACATTTACTCCCTGTGTTTATATGGAATTTGTAAGGGATTTTTGGTTTCTACCCTATAAAAATCTTTGACTGTAGTGCGTTCTTCAGTTATAACATTATGTTTGACGTTCTCCTTAGTTGACAGCAGCCGACAAGATCTCTAGCCGTAAATATGAATGCATTAAAAAATAAAAATTCTACCACTAGCAATGAAAAAATATGAGCAAATATAGCTGCTTCATTCAGCAGATCAGACTCGTAACCGTTTATGACCTTTCGAGATGCTTGCTAGTTGGCTTTTGAATTACGTCGCAATGAAGAATTTAAATTTAGTTAATAGCTAAAAATGTGAACTGCAATTATGTGAGTGAATAAAATGCCTTTAATGCGAACAGAACAATTATGTACTTTATGGACATTACATATTATTAATAGCATAATATGATGTGTGAACTCTGGTTCTCGTGGACTTTGTGAGACAAAGGCAGAGAGACGCACGTAGACATAGTGTCATTTGCCGGATGACATTCCGTCATAGTGAAGCACGTTCTGTCAGGCAAAATTACTGAAAATTATTCTGTTTTATCGATGACATCATTTACTTTTATATCATTCACAATTTGTTTTGTGATTTCTCATTGCATAGATTGTATTTTATCACATCAATTTATGTAGATGTTGATTTGTAGAGTTCTCCTTTATATTTTGAACAGTACATATTTAGTTAATGCATTCTTAATTTAAAAAAAATACGCGTACATTTACACTTTCCAGAGTTGGTAGGGATTTTCCATCCAGGTCTTTCTATTGAAGATCTGCGGCAAACAAATCTCATCCATATATTTCCAAAACCTTCCTAATAGGAACTGTCTTGTGTGCAGATTTTTAAATCCACAGTCCTCTATGTCTCTGAATCATCCCTCATCCATCGTACGATCCCTTTTGATCCCCTTCACCCCCGGGCGATTTTCCGTTTTTGTTTTTTGTTTTTTGCTCCGCTTTTCCAAGAGCCATACATTTTTTATTCTTGTGTCAATCTTGCCATATGAGGACTTGGCAAGAATATGGCAAAAAACTTCCAAGTGTGGAAAAATTGCAAAAAAAAGTGCAAGCGCACGATTGTTTTGGGGTATTTTATTCACCGTGTTCACTATATGGTAAAATTGATGTGTCAGTGTGATGCCTCAGGTCAGTACGAGTTTGTAGACACCAAACATGTATAGGTTTTCTTTTATCTAAGGGGTTAAAAAAGTTCAGAACTTTGTCAAAAAAAGTGTAGTACTTTTTGAGGCATTTTCCATGACCAATAGAGTTCTCATTTTTCAGGATATGGGGCTCAGTGACACTTATTTTTTGCATCTTGAGCTTATGTTTTTAATGGTACCATTGTTGCACAGATGTTATGTTTTGATCGCCTGTTATTGCATTTTGCATAAAATTTGCGACGACCAAAAAAAGTAATTGTGGCATATGGGATTTTTCTGTTGTGCCTTTTACCAATCAGATGAATTGATTTAATGGATTTTATATTTAGATATATCAGGCATTTCTGAACTCGATGATACCTAATATGTGTATAAAATTTATTTTTTAACCGTTTACGTTTCAAAGTGGCAAATGGGGGTGATTTTAACTTTTAAGTTTTTTATTTTTTGAAATTTTTTAAAACTTTTTTCTTTTTTTTTATTTTACTAGTCCCCTTAGGGGACTATATGCATCAGCTGTCTGATCATCTGTGAATTTCTGTTGATCAGAGCTGCACAGCTCTGATCAGCAGAAAACCAACGTTCCTGTTAAATCTGCAGCTCTTTCAGCTCTAACAGGAAATATGTCTTGATAGCAACAGGAGTCATCACATGACCCATTGCTCCCATGGCAACCAGCGGCTCCCCGTTATCGTATAATGGGGGCTCCGATGGCGGCGGGGAAAGGCGATTTCCCCGAAGTGGCTATCTAAATCGCGCTGACACATTTTGACAGCACAATCTAAGTGGTTAACAGGCACGAGTGGATCGCGGATCCACCCCTGCCTGTTAGCCGCGCATGTCTGCTGTCCAAATGAGCAGACATGTGCAGGGATAACCGCCGGCTCATGATTTAGGAGGTACCGGTACATCCTTGGTCATGAAGGAGTTAAATTACTTTCCCTTTTTTTGTCTTCTGATATTAGTTGCCATCTTGTTAGTAAATTAATCAAAATGGCGCCTGTTTGTCATGAATTTGGCATAAAATCAAAAATGGTCTTTTTTTCTGCATTAAACTTTGTTTTAGACATCAGCTGAAATGACAAGTTTCGTAAAATGCCACCAAAATAATGGTTTATTGAAAAATACACAATTTGATGACTAGAGTGGAGGTGAGCCAAATTTTGTGATTTTTTTATGAAATCTCAATTGATGAAAACATCTTGAATCAGGTGGAACCATCTGGAATCTCTAAACTCTGCCCACATATCGGAAAATAAAAATAGGAGAGCACATATAATATAGATTTTTTTTTAAAAAAAAGAAGAAACCTACTAATGATGGTGCAAAACTAAACAAAAAACAATGAAAAATCTGGGCCTGTCTGTGCCTTGCCATCTTTTTCGTATTTATTTGGTTATTTCCTGAACAGTTTTTCTATGGGGTTTTTTTGTGTAACCAACTTTCTTTAACATGATTCCACAGTTTACTGGTGTTTTCTGGACTGTTTTTTTTAACTCTGTTCAACAATGAAAAAATCGCATCTTCTGTGCATTCTTTGAGCTTTCCCATTTACTTATTTTGTAAAGTATAGGTATCTTATGGGCAGAAAATGTCCTAAAAATTGACATTTCAGTTCTTTTAATCACTTGACATTTTTTGAGACTTCTTTTTGACTTGTATTATAAATAGTGATAAGGGAACATTCTCGGTACTGCTCATTACTCAATCGAGCATCGAGGTGCTCCGGTATTCGCGGTGCTTGGCCCGAGTATCGTGGTTATTCTGATTTTTCATACATGAAACAACGACTAGAACGCACAGGATTACCTCACTGCATGATGTGTGCAGGCACCCCAGGAAGAGCCATTGGCTCTCCAGAGGGATAAAACAACATTCTCGGACGTAGTGTGACCAAAGCTAAAAAAAAGCCCTCCCTACCACCGGAGGCAGGCCAATCATTGACTTTCCATAATGTATCACTCTTTTGTAACCAATTAGCGTCAGCAAGTCTTACATAGAAAAGCATAGTAATGTTTATTCCTTGACCATTTAGTTCGTGCTTTTTCAGGCAGATTTTGGAGTGCAACTACTAAAAAAGATGTATGCACATTCCCTAATTTGTCTACATTGATGGAAAAATAAAAAGTAACAACTCTCATAATATGATGATTGGTGACCAGATTAAAAAAAAAATGTTTTTGAAAAGAAGCAAGAAAGACATAAAAAATTGTATAAACTTATTATTTAAATAATCATATTAAAGAGAACCTGTCAGGTCCAATATGCACCCAGAACCACGAGCAGTTCTGGGTGTATATGGCTAATCCCTCCCTAACTGTCCCTGTATCTAGCAGCATAGATAAAGGGATCTTTAGAAAAAGTAGTTCTAAATATTCTTTATGATATGCTAATGAGCATGGGGACTAGTCACAAGAGAGTTAAATCCTGCGCTCATTCCACCTTCTTAGCATGTTAGCACGCCCACAAGGGTGTGCTAACATGCTATTCAATGGCCATTACCCAGCATCATTGGCAGTGACACGCGTATATGTGTCTGTTGTCACCTCATGAGACACCGGGCAGTGTACAGGATCAGAAGTTACCGCACTTCCAGTCATGCGCACTAGACCTCTCTGAAGCCGGGAAGTGAACACCCAGCTTTATATTGCGCATGACCGGAAGTGCGGTGACTTCTGATCCTGCACACTGCTCATTATCTGATGTAGTGACAACAGACACAGGTACGTGCATCACCGCCGATGATGCTGGGCAATGGGCATTGAATAACATGTTAGCAGAGCCCTGTGGGCGTGCTAACATGCTATGAAGGTGGAAAGAGCACAGGAACTAACGACCTTGCGACTTGTCCCTGCCCTCATTAACATGTTATAAAGGATCTTTAGAAATACTTTTTCTAAAGATCTCTTTATCTATTGTACTAGATACAGAAATGGTTAGGCAGGATTAGCAATATGCACTTAGAACTGCTCGTGGTACTGGGTGCATATTGCATCTGACAGGTTCCTTTTAACACATTTAAAATGAATAGAATTATAAAATGTAGCTTTTTTTCCATTCTACTGCAAGCGTTTTTCTATTTCCATTTCTTAGTAAGTATATAGTAGATATTCACGCAACAATCAATCCATCTTACGGCTATGGCGATGTAAACATAAAAACTGTGATGGAACAAAAAAATTTGCCGGGTCTCAAGGGGGGTAAAGTCAAAGTCCGAGTTTTGAAATGTTTGGCTTTATTTATTAAACCAGAGAAACCTAACTGTAGGCAGCAAGATTTGAAAGTTGTTCCCTGCCAGTACAAAGAATAAAAAAACAGACAAAGATAGAGTCGGGTTATCAATGAAGGGATTATATCATTTCTAAATTGTTGCCTAAGGTATAAGATCATCTCTGCCAAGACTTAATGTTCACATTGCAAAATATGGGAAATCCAGAGGTCCCTATTTGGAGTATAATGAGCGAGGTCAAGGATAACATAAACAGAGCTTTGTATGAGGCCCATTGTCTCCATTCATCGTTGCAGCATTCTTAAAACTTGCAACATTCCGCATTCCATCGGAATCTCCAGTAGCTTTTTATAATGATATTTTATACATAAAGCTGGCATGAAATTGGCCCGTGAAGGCACAAAGGTCATAAGCAACAACATTAGCATATTTGTTTTTAATACCTGAGGTTAGAGAAGGCCTCGCACAGCGAGCAGCAGCAAAGATTTGTGATTAAAGGCGAGCATATTCATATTTCTTATTATGCAGAATCTTCTCTGCTTTCATTCTCAGTAGGCTACATTTAATAATGTAAAATGGTTGTTTATCATCGAATATTGGGAAGGAATTCTGTTTTTTTTTCCTTTTAATAACCTGTGTATACAGTGATGTTTACGAGACTATACACTACGTATTGTTTGAAGGCATATTCGGAAAGATCTCCAGAGGCTTGTTAGATTTTTATACCATCGCTACTCAGAGCCAAAGTTTAATATGATGAGCGTATCGTTTAGATGTAGTTGAGTTAGTGTGATGTCCTCCTGGACAATCGGGTTACTCAGGAATAATAGCTATTTAATTCAAGTTCTTCAACTATAGCATCCTCTTTCTTGGAAACCTGGAAAGTTCACGGCTACTCAACCGTATCAAGAAAATGTAGTCATCAACACATTTCTATTCTTCTTCAACTCTACAATTTGTGAACAAAGATCATGCCTACAGATGAATCAGAGAAAAAACATGGTATAGACAGAAAGTGGACAGAAAACAGTCAAGTCAATGGAAATATCGGACTTGTAGGCATACTTGACAAGAAGCCTGAGATTTTAACGGTTCATCCTGGTTGGAACATCATGTGAAAGCCATGGCCAGTGAAAGAACAATTGATATTGCCAGCTGAAGAGATACATTTCTATTCTTCTACAACCCTACAATTTATGAACAAAGATCACGCCTACAGATGAAGCAGAGAAAAAACATGGTATAGACAGAAATTGGACAGAAAACAGTCAAGTCAATGGAAATATCGGACTTGTAGGCATACTTGAAAAGAAGCTTGAGATTTTAACGGTTCATCCAGGTTGGACCATCATCTGAAAGCCGGGGCCAGTGAAAGAATAATTGATATTGGCAGCTGAAGAGATACATTTCTATTCTTCTTCAACCCTATAATTTATGAACAAAGATCATGCCTACAGATGAAGCAGAGAAAAAACATGGTATAGCCAGAAAGTGGGCAGAAAACAGTCAAGTCAATGGAAATATCGGACTTGTAGGCATACTTGACAAGAAGCTTGAGATTTTAATGGTTCATCCTGGTTGGCACATCATGTGAAAGCCGTGGCCAGTGAAAGAACAATTGATATTGCCAGCTGAAGAGATACATTTCTATTCTTCTACAATTGTGGTAACAATTAAAATGTAACCTTTAATAACTATTATTTAAAAAATATATAAACCACACAACATAGACGGTTGTAAAACCAACCCAAAAAAGAGCAGATATTTTTTGCTCCTGATAATGCCAATACAGGACAAATTCCACAAAAAAGAGGGGGAGGGGTGGATTCCTCCCTCCGTGGTGATAATAATATAGACAACACTGTTTTCTACACCTCTCTGCTCGGCTATATATGTGAATTTGGTGGAGCATACGACACTTATTACCACTATTCTTCTACAACCCTACAATTTATGAACAAAGATCATGCCTACAGATGAAGCAGAGAAAAACTATGGTACAGGCAGAAAGTGGACAGAAAAAAGTCAGGTCCATGAAAATATTGGACTTGTAGGCCTACTTGGCAAAAAAGCTTGATATTTTAACAGTCCTTCCTGGTTGGACCATCATGTCAAAGCAGGGGCCAGTGAAAGAACAATTGACATTGGCAGCTGAAGAAACACATTTCTATTCTTCTTCAACTCTACAATTTATAAACAAAGATCATGCCTACAGATGAAGCAGAGAAAAAACATGGTATAGACGAAACGAAACCCAGGTCTTGTCAGTCATTTAGGTACTTCTTCAAAACACATCACCTTCCTAAACATTGTACCGGCCCACTCTATGCCTTCATGATGGTGGCCGTACCCTCTTTCATCAGATGTATGCCCCTGCTACACTACAAAAGTAGTTCAAGAATAATTTGAGGAACATGACAATAGTTCAAGATGTTGACTTGCGCCCAAATTCTCCAGATCTCCAATAGTCTATTTTTTATTTGAAGGGTCATAAGCAACTTATTAGAATGTATTGGTTACTTAACCCATTTGATAAATGAATACATGAAAAGTCTACATTGCCGATTCAGGTCTGCAGCCTCTTCCCAGTTTTTCTCTGCACAGTGGTGATTTGGCCACCAACCGAGCAGGGAAACCGCAGCACAATTCCATTCAAGTGCATAAAGCCAGGCTATTCCGGTGATATGCAATTACCTAATGATGTGGGAAGACCCCTTTAATAAGCTCTCTTTCATTAATATGACCCTTTCATAAGGCTAATTTTTTATCCTGTGCTTTGCAATGATAATCACTTTGATCGTTAAAAGAAACCTAAGTTGATTTTCCTTCCAACCCATAACATAAATGATTCTCTGTCATTATTCTTGTGATGATTGGAAACACAATAAAGTTGATGAAGACACGCTGCTCCCATACAGTAAAGTGAGCACTAATGAAAGCTGACTTTGATTACTGAAAATATTATCTTAGCCATGGCAGATTCCTAGATAGCTTCAAATGAATCCAATCAGAGGCGCAATAATCATCCATTACGGCTTTTTACTTTAGATGTTAATAGGGTTCAGTATTTTAGACCCTCTATTGATATTTGCTGTACTCAATAAGTATCTGGAGAAAGGCACATGTTATCAAAACCTCTTCAATTTCCAAAGTATAGTAGTAATAATTAGAGGTCATTACACAATGAGGTCAAAAAAGTTGTGTCTGCTGCACGATGGGTGGCAAGATTAAACCGGCTTTTTGATTAAGCTCTTTTAATGCTGTTCTCTTAATACAGACTAGGCTAAATTAACTCATTCTATATCACCAATGCACAGTTCATATCGTATTTGTACGGGCAAATACAGTATGAATTCAATTTCAAATGGAATACTTACAAGTCCCATAACGGGAATCCGTGAGATTCCAACGATCATCAAAGTGCCACTTACCTGTGAATAGTTGAAAGCTTGATACATTGGGGAGACATGAAATGTCAATCCTGCAGAAAGAAGATACCTGAAATCTTATTCATTATATCTTGCACTAGACCAGGCTACGGTCATGTCGCATTTTGCATAAAACATCGATTTAAACTTGCACCAGTGCAAAATTATGGGACAGTGTCCATCTGCGAGTGATTTATCATGCCATGCCGGCATGAAAAGTGAATCACAGTATGCTGCGTTTGGCAGCGAGTCTCAGTTAACACGCACCCAAATAAGTCTATGGGTGCATGTGAAACATCGTACTGCACTTGCATGTCATCTGAGTGCAGTGCTAAGTACGCACAGAAGGCCGTGAAGGAGAGGAAGAAAGTCCTCCCTTTCTCTTCTCCGCCGCTGTGATCCGATCACAAATGACCCTTGGCCCATGCTCGCAGCAGAGGGTCATTAGCATATCCCTTCAAAAGCTATGTACAAGTGGAACTGAGGCCTAACAGGCAGAATCTGTTTGGCACAGCGACAAACAAAGGGGGTTTCCATGAAACGCTGAAAAAAAAAATCTCTTTTTCAGCTTTTTTGAAGCTATTAATGAGTATAATAATAATCTGTTTTCTAGAAAAAAACCAAGGAGAAAATTGTAGAAAAAATACCCTGACTATAAATAAATAAATTGCAAGTGCTTAATAAACAGGGTACTTAGTATATACATTTTTGCAAAAAGGTAAGAAGCTGTCTCACCTCGTCACGGTGTACCCATCTGAGACAGTCCCTAACCTACTAAAGTTAAAAACATATTCTGTACCTGACTAGTGTCATGTCAAAACTTCAATATGGATGGTAAAGTGGTTAGCTGGGTCCCAGATTAAATACACAGCAAAAAGTGAGAAGCAGGTAATTGTTCAGCCTCAGTATCAGGAGGGCTGCACCCCCAACTTGCATTAAAGCAAGATAACAGACAAAAAAAAACAAAAAACTGAGCTGTGACAAATGTTCAATAAACATGCAACATTACAAGCATGTGAATTGCAGCCTCAAGACTAGAAAAAAACCAAGGAGAAAATTGTAGAAAAAATACCCTGACTATAAATAAATAAATTGCAAGTGCTTAATAAACAGGGTACTTAGTATATACATTTTTGCAAAAAGGTAAGAAGCTGTCTCACCTCGTCACGGTGTACCCATCTGAGACAGTCCCTAACCTACTAAAGTTAAAAACATATTCTGTACCTGACTAGTGTCATGTCAAAACTTCAATATGGATGGTAAAGTGGTTAGCTGGGTCCCAGATTAAATACACAGCAAAAAGTGAGAAGCAGGTAATTGTTCAGCCTCAGTATCAGGAGGGCTGCACCCCCAACTTGCATTAAAGCAAGATAACAGACAAAAAAAAACAAAAAACTGAGCTGTGACAAATGTTCAATAAACATGCAACATTACAAGCATGTGAATTGCAGCCTCAAGACTAGAAAAAAACCAAGGAGAAAATTGTAGAAAAAATACCCTGACTATAAATAAATAAATTGCAAGTGCTTAATAAACAGGGTACTTAGTATATACATTTTTGCAAAAAGGTAAGAAGCTGTCTCACCTCGTCACGGTGTACCCATCTGAGACAGTCCCTAACCTACTAAAGTTAAAAACATATTCTGTACCTGACTAGTGTCATGTCAAAACTTCAATATGGATGGTAAAGTGGTTAGCTGGGTCCCAGATTAAATACACAGCAAAAAGTGAGAAGCAGGTAATTGTTCAGCCTCAGTATCAGGAGGGCTGCACCCCCAACTTGCATTAAAGCAAGATAACAGACAAAAAAAAACAAAAAACTGAGCTGTGACAATTGTTCAATAAACATGCAACATTACAAGCATGTGAATTGCAGCCTCAAGACTAGAAAAAAACCAAGGAGAAAATTGTAGAAAAAATACCCTGACTATAAATAAATAAATTGCAAGTGCTTAATAAACAGGGTACTTAGTATATACATTTTTGCAAAAAGGTAAGAAGCTGTCTCACCTCCTTTTTTCTAGTCTTGAGGCTGCAATTCACATGCTTGTAATGTTGCATGTTTATTGAACATTTGTCACAGCTCAGTTTTTTGTTTTTTTTATAATCTGTTTTCTGTATAATATAAGCAGGGCTTTAGGGAGTAACCTGTAAAATTTCACATTCTGCATAGCCACTCAAAAAGGAGCTACAACTCCTCATATTACCTACTGTCTACTTTTCTGCAAACTCCACTTGTTTTTGTTACTTGCTACATGAATAACTCTTTCTCTCTCTTTATGACTATCATTTCATCTACACTATCAAACATTTTATCACCCAAATGTTTTTGTTGACAGTGTCATGATCACAGTTGGATGGAGTCACACAACTATCCCACCGCTGCCACCAATTTGTTAGAAAGAGCACTCCACTGCCCCGAATCGTTATATGACAATTATGCAATTAATGGATGGCACTGTGGCTGTTACCACTGCTAAGTCAATTATTAAGGAACTCTCGGTGACCGTATTGTATATATACAACTGATTTACACTCATAAAATATATACATACACCTGTGTACAGTCCCTGCCAAGCTCCAATAACCCAAGAAACACTACTAGCTGTCACAACCAATCGATTATACTGGCTACTTGGACACCCATTACAGGTAGAGTATGGCTTTGGGGATGTAGTTTATAGAGCAAGAGGAACAAAGCTATTCAATTTTACATATTTAATCCAAAAAGTAGGCAATGTTTATAAAAAAAAATTTCAAAGATATTATGTACTGCCCCGGTGTTGGTCGGACTGCTCGGATCCGGGATCATGGTGGCTTGAGGGGCCCGGATCCGGCGCGGCAGACACTTTGTTCCGTAAAAGGAGGGTATTTACAGTTTATTAATTCGTGACGCCACCTGTGGGTTTCGGTAAAGGGAGTACCGCCGCTGCTGTAAGGAGTACCGGGGAAGATGGGGTTAAGCAGCCTGATGTTAGTCCCTCCACAGGTATGGATTACCCCAGGCTCGGGGGCAGGATGTTGTCGGAGAGTGCTTGGGAGTGCAGGGTGCAGGGGGAGCGAGGTACTCACTGTGGGTAGTCGTGGTGAAGGATGAGGATTATAAAGTTCTCACTCATGTCACTGTTGCTACAGGGGAGCCCCGTCCAGTCCGCTTCCACTGGTGTCACTGGATGATCGGAGCCCTCCTCTGTGCACAATTTTAGTGTCTGTCTGTGGCCCCTCAGCTTGAAGCTGTTAGAGCCCTGCTACTCTTGCAAAGTGTAGCTGTGGTTTTGGGAGCTGGCACTTGGGACTTTAGCAGGCCTCATTTTAGTTGGAAAGCCCTGTCCTCTGCATTGTGCTGGTGCCCCCAATCTCTGAGCTCTGTGGAAAGGACCCTGAAGGTCTCCTTTCTCGGCAGGTGAATTGTCAGGAAGTTGAATCAGCTCCTGACTTAGGGTCCTATACCCCGTCGTGCTTGGTACCGGTCAGTTTCTTTTGGGTTTTCCGGTGCTGACCGTTCTCCTAGACTATGTCCATCACACCCATTCCAATGTCACTGCCACCGGTCCCCAACTCCTCTGGTCCTGGACCACCGTCTGTGACCCAACCACAGTCTAGCTCCACGGGAGCACACTCTCCCCAGCCCCTGTCTCCCCGAGGGCTCTTATTCCACTCTCCTCCTCTACTCGACTCAACACTGAACTAACTCACTTCCCTCCCACCAGTCTGCCTGACCCCTAGGTGGGTTGCTTTATTCCAGCTAGACCAACCCACTGGTGTGTCTGACAGGTCATGATGTGAGGTGCTGATTGGGATTTGTAGTGCTGATGTTAGTGACACCAGGCTCTTGAACCTGGAACCAGGGGGGTAGGTCCTGCACCCTGGTAAGGATGCAGTACCCTGTGCCACTCTGATTTACTCAATGGTGCCACAATTACAAAGAGGAAGAAAACAGTACAGTATATACAAATACATGATTATAAAGGAATATTGAAAGAAAATTACTTAACCTGTGTCACGGAAATGGCATCAGAGCTTTTCAGAGGGATGTACACCTTAGGAAAATTGACAAAACCACAGCAAGCTGTATGCTCCAGGATTGACAAGGATCACAATTTGGTATATGCCTTTTATTAACACTAGTTAAACCCACATATCTCCCCTTCTGGTGACTGATAACAGGGCTGGACTTCAGAATACTATAGGATGTGTCTTAGGGGCACTTTGCACACTACGACATCGCAGGTGCGATCCTGCGATGCCGAGCGCGATAGTCCCAGCCCCCGTCGCAGCTGCAATATCTTGGGATAGCTGCCGTAGCGAACATTATCGCTACGGCAGCTTCCCATGCACTCACCTGCCCTGCGACGTCGCTCTGGCCGGCGAACCACCTCCTTCCTAAGGGGGCGGGTCGTGTGGCGTCATAGCGACATCACACGGCAGGCGGCCAATAGAAGCGGAAGGGCGGAGATGAGCGGGACGTAAACATCCCGCCCACCTCCTTCCTTCCGCATAGCCGGCCGGGATGCATGTTGGATATGTTCCTCGCTCCTGCGGCTTCACACACAGCGATGTGTGCTGCTGCAGGAACGAGGAACAACATTGTAACATCGGTCTTTCCCAATTCATGGAAATGACCGACACTACACCGATGATACGATTACGACGCTTTTGTGCTCATTAATCGTATCAAAAATGCTTTACTCACTACGATGTCGAGAGCGACGCCGGAAGTGCGTCACTTTCAATTTGACCCCACCGACATCGCACCTGCAATGTCGTAGTGTGCAAAGTGCCCCTTAGTCTTAGAAAATTATGGGATTCCCAAATTTTACAATATCTTTGCCCTTAAGTTCTCAGGTGGGAGGTTATTACAGTTATCTTTCCTATTACAATGTTATCTGTCCATAGATAGGCAACATAGCAAAGGTACTGTCATCTATCTGGCTGATATCCATTGGCGGATCATCAAGCAATGCGGAATGATGCTTTGCACTTGCCAATTCATCTACTTCATCCTTATCCCTTCCTAACCTCTGGGCTTGATATTAACTGTCAATTTACAGCTGACATCAACCCCTTTAACTAATATTCCGATTGCCACCATACCAGGGCAATGGGAAAAAGCCAGGTAAAGCACCAGATTTGGCGCATCTACTGGAGGGCCAAATAACCATGGCCCATAACACCCTGTTAACACCAGATGAAAAAACAGCTTGAGATCCACTTTATTTTTGATAACTAGCTAAGGTAAAACAGACTCTCTTGACAATCGAGTTACTTGAACACGCAAAACGAGCATCGGGGTCTCTTCTTTTGGAGCCCGCCTGTGCTATTATTACAATTGTCACCGAGGCAATCTATTTGCAAGCCCTGCACTTGTATGTTATTTGTTTTAAGGCACTTTGCTAGACTTGCGTTTTATGTCTAGGTCATTGTACCTCTTTTCTCTTGGCACATGGGGTGACTCCCTCACATTATTTGTTGTGAAACATATTTACATGTCACCTCAACGTGCTTCTATTTATGGCTAATATCACTCATGTTAAACTATAGTTGTATAGTCAACATCTTTTTGTACTGTAGGTTACTTTTATTATTACATTCCAGCCTATCACATCACTGTTGTTTCTGTTTTTTTTGTTTTAAAATGTGTGATTTTTAGTTTTTAGTAACGTACATTTTTTATATGGCATCTTTTGTCCACAGGTTTTTCCTTGTCGCTCATATTATACATGTGGATATACAGTATGTGCAATTTACCACCGTTGGACAGTATATATTTTTGCTCCGCTCTGGTAATCACAAATTCTAATGATATCGATGGATTTTGCTTATTATAAAGTGGTTGAAGCCTGTAGCTGTCTGTTTTACCTGCACTTACTGTATTATCAAAAATTGGACTATAGCCCATCTCATTTTTTAAATTATTTATTTATTTTTACACTAATACAGCTGACTGGCTGTAACCAATCACAGATGCCACCACAGAGGGTGGACTGTGGGGGCGTGTAGATCAGTCTTACTACAACCAATTAAAAACACTGGCACAGAAGGTGGGCAGAGGAAGCAGTGAATATTCATGTAGTTTAATGAGAAAAGAGTCTGACTGCTGTCTTATCTTTGGGGAAGCACATTATGTATTGTTTCTTTGTTCTTACCCACTCTTTGATTCTTTTGCAGCCCCCTAGCTTTTTCTATGACCATTTTACAGCCATTTTACAGCACAAAAGCTTGGCTCCCCATTGACTTGTAAGGGGTTCTTTGAGAATATATGTTTTACATATCTGGAAAGCTGGAACCTAAATCAAACAGGAGCAAATGTAACTAGCTCTGATTGCTGCTTATTAACCATTTAAATGCCACTGGGAAAACTCTGAAAGCAGAATTTAAATAGCATTATTCCAGGCTCAGTTATAGCCATGCTCAGTTGACCTCTCCCATGGTGCACAATTGAAGGTGTCTACTAAAGCCCAACTGTGAACCTTATCTTTTTATTACAATTTTTTTATTACTAAAATATAAAAAAGACTATACAGAATGCTACTGACCTGAAGAATCATGTTGCTAGTAGAGATGAGCGGTTCCGTGGAGGTTCAGTTCACCGGCAGCAAAGGTGTCGAGCCGCCACTGGCTCGAGCTTGACCCGTACTCCAGAGCAAGTAACTAATTGGCAGTTTGAGTCTCCACCCACAAACAGCGAGCCATAAGCAGATCACTTCCGGTGGAGGGTGGACGTACTTTTTCAAACAATTTTTGTTGGGTTGCCCACTACATGTAATAGTGCTGTTGTTACTCCTAGTGCGAACTGTTCATACACTGCAAGAGGCTTGCACAGGGATGAGCACCAAGTGTATCTAAGTACAGCGTTGCTCGCGCAAGTGAAGTTCACAAGTAAAGCACCCGAACTCCAAACCCGAACCTTGATTTTTTAAAGTTGGTGTTCAGGTCGAAAATTGAACCTCAGGGTCGCTCATCTCTAGTTACTAGGTCATTTTTTTTTTTTAAATAAATGCTGTAAAATTAATAAACAGACAGCAATGGCAAATTATTTTTTTTTCACTATTTCACCCCACTTTGATTTTTTTCCCCCATTGTCCAGTACATTATAAGGTATAAAAATAATGTCATTCAAACGCTCAACTCGTCCTGCAAAAAACAAGCCCATGTTAGGCCTCCGACACACATCCGTGCCGCCGGTACGTGTTTGGTACGTTTTTGCACGTACCGGCGGCACGGAGACACATACACCAATGCTACCCTATGGTAGCAGGCTCACACACGCAAAACCACATGGAACGTGTGTCCTTGTCCGTTTGTACATGTGTGCGTTTTCCAACACGCTGACATGTCCGTTTTTTTCCGGCATCACGGGTATCACGTGGCCCGCACCCGTACCACACGGATGTAGTGTGGATGCGGTCCCGTGTGACACGCGCCGGAGAAAACCCACATGTCAGAGAAAAAAATAAATCTTTTCTCATCTTCTCCAGCCCTCCTGTCTCTGCCGCTGCTGTCAGTTGCTGCCGATCGCCGCTCATTATGCTCATTTAATATTCACTTCACTGCGGCCGGCAGCAGCAGCAGCGGGGCGATGGCAGGGATGGAGACCGAAGATCAGTACTCTGGACAGCAGCAAGGACCACGTGAGTATGCAAATTACCGGTTCTCCGTGTGTTATCTCAGATAGCACACGGAGAACACACGTGGCCCGCACATACTGGAGACATGTACTTACCTACACGCAACACGCAGGGAAAATACATGTCTCGCGGCACGTGCGTGATTTTCATGTGAGTGCGGCAGAGGTCTAAGGGGTACTTTGCACGCTGCGACATTGCTAGCCGATTGTAGCGATGCCGAGCGCGATAGTCCCCACCCCCATCGCAGAGACGATCTCTTGTGATAAGTGACATAGCGAACATTATGACTATGGCAGCTTCATACGCACTTACCTGCCCTGCGACGTCGCTCTGGCCGGCAACCCGCCTCCTTCCTAAGGGGTCGGGTCGTGCGGCGTCACAGCGATGTCAAATGGCAGGCGCCAATAGAAGTGGAGGGGTGGAGATGAGCGGGACGTAAACATCCCGCCCACCTCCTTCCTTCCGCATTGCAAGCGGGACGCAGGTAATGAGATGTTCCTCGCTCCTGCGGCTTCATACACAGTGATGTGTGCTGCCACAGGAACGAGGAACAACATCGTACCTGTCGCTGCAGCGAAATTATGGAAATGACCGACACTACACATTTTCTACGCTTTTGCGATCGTTTACTGGTGCTTCTAGGCTTTACACGTTGCAACGTCGTTACCGGCGCCGGATGTGCGTCACTTTCGATTTGACCCCGACGATATCGCAGTAGCGATGTCGCAACATGCAAAGTACCCCTTAGGCCCCCTTCACACGTCTGTGATACACGTGCGTGTTTGGTCCGTTTCCGTATATACCGGAGACACGGCCAAACGTGCACCAATGTTAATCTATGATTGTGGTCACACGTCCGTTATTTCATTATGTCCATGTGTGCGTGTCCGTGATCCGTATGTGTTTGCGTTTTGCACGGATGCATGTCCGTTATCTGCACGGAGCACGCACACGTGGACACAATGAAAGTCTATGGGTATGTGCACACACGTTAGTAAACACGTATGCATCTACCTATAGTCCGTGTCCGTTTGGTGTTTTTATTTCTAGTGATGTCGGCTATTCTTTCTATTTCTGTGTATGTCCGTCAATCTCCCTGAGTCCGTCGGTCAGTCTCTCTGTCGGTCTCTCTGTCTGTCTGTCCCTCTCTCACAGTCTGTCGGTCAGTTTAAACCCCTCTCTCATACTTACTAGAGATGAGCGAACCGGTCCCGGTTCGGCTCGAGGCCGGTTCGCCGAACGGGGGTCCCGTTCGAGTTCGGTTCGTCGAACGTTCGACGAACCGAACTCGAACCTATAGGCTATAATGGGAAGCAATCACAAACACATAAAAATGCATTATAAATGTACACAAACAGTTAATAAACATTGCCATAACACTTACCGGTCCTCGCGATCCCTTCTGCACTCTGTCTCCTGCCGCTATTCCATCCGATGATCGCTGAATCCTCCCGGTGACCTGCACTGCCAGCAGAGAAGCAGGACCTATCGTGACGTCAAAATAGCCATGTGACCAGTCACGTGGCTATTATCTCATTGGCTACAGACTGGTCACATGACTATGACACGTCATGTAGGACCTGCGAGTGCATCTCTCCGGTACACGGTGCACATATGTGTATCGCCGTGTACCGGCGACATGCTCTAGCACACGGTCGACTCCCCGTTCCGTTAGGGACCGGCTGACACAGCCGGTCATTAACGGAGATCACCGTTGCCATAGCAACGCAGTTAGCGGTGACGTCACCGCTAACCGCGGCTCCGGGAGCACCGTTGCTATGGTAACGCGTCTGTCAGCGTTACCGCTAGCAGCCAGCAGTGATCACTCACGGAGTGAAGGCTGCACGCTGCTTCCCGATTGTAGTGAGCATTGTAGTTAGGATGGAGGTTCCCCAGCCCCAAGTGATGCCCCTCACTACAATCGTCACTACTACTACACTAGAAAGAAAGAAGACAGAAGAGCAGGATCGTGGAGGGCTGACAGGGGTAATAAAGATGGAGTCTCTAATGTGTCTGTGTATTTATTTCTATTAAAGTATTTTTTCTCTGTGTGGTGTCTTTTTTTAACCCTTTATTGGAGATTCTTAATGGCCGGGTCAAACGTGCCTGACATTAAGAATCTCTGGCTTAATACTGGCTGGTAAAACAAAGCCAGTATTAACTCATGATTACCCAACAAGCCACCCGGCTCCAGGGCTGTTGGAAGAGTTGGATACAGCGCCAGATGATGGCGCTTCTTTGAGAGCGCCATTTTCTGGGACGGCTGCGGACATAAATCCGCAGCAGAGGCGCCCACAAACCTCGGGCTAACCTGTGCTGCGGATTCCAATCCCCAGCTGCCTAGTTGTACCCGGCTGGACACAAAAATAGGGCGAAGCCCACGTCATTTGTTTTTTAATTATTTCATGAAATAAGTGAAATAATTAAAAAAAACGGGCTTCCCTATATTTTTGGTTCCCAGCCGGGTACAAATAGGCAACTGGGGGTTGGAGGCAGCCCGTGGCTGCCAGCTGTACCTGGCTAGCATACAAAAATATGGCGAAGCCCACGTCATTTTTTTGGTGGGCAAAAAACTTCTGCATACAGTCCTGGATGGAGTATGCTGAGCCTTGTAGTTCTGCAGCTGCTGTCTGCTCTTCTCCATACAGACAGACAGCAGCTGCAGAACTACAAGGCTCAGCATACTCCATCCAGGACTGTATGCAGAAGTTTTTTGCCCCCTGAAAAAATTATGTGGCTTCGCCATATTTTTGTATGCTAGCCAGGTACAGCAGGCAGGTACGGCTGCCCCCAACCCCCAGTTGCCTATTTGTACCCGGCTGGGAACCAAAAATAAAGGGAAGCCCTTTTTTTATTATTTCATGAATTTCATGAAATAATTAGAAAATAAATGACGTAGGCTTTGCCCCATTTTTGTGTCCAGCCAGGTACAACTAGGCAGCTGGGATTGGAATCCGCACCACCGGTTGGCCTGAGCTTTCTGGGCCCCACTGCTGCGAATTGCAGTCTGCAGCCACCTCAGAAAATGGCATTTTCATAGAAGCGCCATCTTCTGGCGCTGTATCCAACTCTTCCAGCACCTGCCTGCTATACCTGACTAGCATACAAAAATATGGTGAAGCTCATGTCCTTTTTTTGTAGTTTTTTGGCAAAAAAAAATAAAAAATGCTTCCCTGGATTTTCCATTGCCAGTGAAGGTAACACCAAGCAGTGGGGGTTAGCAGCCAGTAGCTGCTTGGATTACCCTTAGCTAGCAATACAAAAAATGCAGTGGGAGCTAACATATATTTTTTTTAATTATTTATTTAAATAACTAAAAATAAAATGGGCTTCCCTGTATTTTGATTGCTGGACATAACAGTGCTGTAAAAATAAATCTTTAAAAAAATGACGTAGCGCTCCGCGGTATTTTTGATTCTCAGCGCAGATAAAGCAGACAGCTATGGGTTGCCACCCCCATCTGCCTGCCGTTACCTTGGTTGGCAATCAAAATACAGGGAAGCCCATTAATTTTTTCTATTTAAAAAATAGTTAAAAAAAAAAATTACGTTGGGTCCCCCCATTTTTGATAGCCAGCTAGGGTAAAGCAGACGGCTGTAGCCTGAAAACCACAGCTGGCAGCTTTACCGTGGTTGGGGATCCAATGTGGAGGTCCCCTCAGGCTCTTTTTTATAATTATTTTATAAATATTAATAATTACACAATAAAAGTAGGGGACCCCCCAAATTGGATCACCAGCCAAGGTAAAGCGGACAGCTGTGGTCTGGTATTCTCAGGGTGGGAAGGTCCATAGTTATTGGGCCTTCACAGCCTAAAAATAGCAGGCCGCAGGCACCCCAGACGTGGCGCATCCACTAGATGCGCCAATCCTGGCGCTTCACCCCAGCTCATCCCGTGCCCTGGTGCAGTGGCAAACGGGGTAATAAATCGGGTTGATACTAGCTGTAAAGTCACCTGAGATCAAGCCCAGCAGTTTGTGATGTCATGGCGTCTATTAGATACCCAACATCATAAACTGTCAGTACTAACAAAAACAAAAAATCGACAAAAGAAATTTATTTGAAAAACAGTCCCCAAAACATTTCCTCTTTCACCAATTTATTGTAAGAAAAAAAATAAAGGGGTCCCACGACGACTCTGGACCGTCTAGAATATGGGGGGGAGACACTCAGGGAACGTATCCCCCATTTTCTAGGAGTGCGGACCCTTCATGTGAGGAGTGTGGGTGCAATGAATCTGCACTCACTCTCCCCGGGTCCACAGCAGCAGAGTCCATGTCGTAATGGTTGCTACCAAAGCTGCAATGCCCTGCTCATGAGGTAAGGGCATGCCTAATCAGGAGAACTACTGTAGAGGAAGCTCTGCTCACTGGTATATAGGTGCTCAGAGGTAATAATAGATAAAATTAGTGAGTAACCTCGGCACTCTATATCTCCCAGACTAAGTCAGTAAGTCACAATGGATAGTAATGCAAAATCACTCTTTATTGGTCCGTATTAAGAAAATTTTTTTTTCATAAGCATATATGTTTTTGTCCAAAACAAGTTACAAATGACGTTTCGGCATGAGCCTTCGTCAGATTGGACTTATCTGCATGTAATCATGAAAAATGACAATAATCAGTATCACATAAGAGTGAGAGAACAATAACATAAACTCGAACAATGTAGAGGTACAATTGGGATGCAGCAAAAAAATTGCAACACAGCAAGAAATGAAACACATGATACAAATGTCATAATACAGTACAAGGACAATATAGTAATGACAAATATGGGGTCAGAGTAGGCTTAGACAGCTCTGGTACGAAAAAGATGTCAATCATGAAGTAACATGTGCAGTAGGTGTAGAGCTACACTATGCATGGCAGAGCTAATGGGTAGACCGACCATAGAAAAAGTAGAGAAAAAGTGGAGAAAAAGTGGAGAATAAGTGGAACATAAGAGGAGAAAAAGTGGAGAAAAAGTGGAGAAAAAAGTGGAGAAAAAGTGGAGAAAAAGTGGAGAAAAAGTGGAGAAAAAGTGGAGATTAAGAGGAGAAAAAGTGGAGAAAAAAGTGGAGAAAAAGTGGAGAAAAAGTGGAGCATAAGTGGAGAAAAAGTGGAGAAAAAGTGGAGAAAAAGTGGAGCATAAGAGGAGAAAAAGTGGAGAAAAAAGTGGAGAAAAAGTGGAGAAAAAGTGGAGCATAAGAGGAGAAAAAGTGGAGAAAAAGTGGAGAAAAAGTGGAGCATAAGAGGAGAAAAAGTGGAGAAAAAGTGGAGAAAAAGTGGAGCATAAGAGGAGAAAAAGTGGAGATTAAGAGGAGAAAAAGTGGAGAAAAAGTGGAGCATAAGAGGAGAAAAAGTGGAGAAAAAGTGGAGAA
The DNA here is from genome assembly GCF_048569485.1 of Anomaloglossus baeobatrachus. Taxonomy (NCBI): domain Eukaryota; kingdom Metazoa; phylum Chordata; class Amphibia; order Anura; family Aromobatidae; genus Anomaloglossus; species Anomaloglossus baeobatrachus. Next base: position 56,251,744 of record NC_134358.1, read on the forward strand.
AAAGTGGAGAAAAAGTGGAGCATAAGAGGAGAAAAAGTGGAGATTAAGAGGAGAAAAAGTGGAGAAAAAGTGGAGAAAAAGTGGAGAAAAAGTGGAGAAAAAGTGGAGCATAAGAGGAGAAAAAGTGGAGAAAAAAGTGGAGACAAAGTGGAGAAAAAGTGGAGAAAAAGTGGAGATTAAGAGGAGAAAAAGTGGAGCATAAGAGGAGAAAAAGTGGAGAAAAAAGTGGAGAAAAAGTGGAGAAAGTGGAGAAAAAAATGGAGAAAAAGTGGAGAAAAAGTGGAGAAAAAGTGGAGAATAAGAGGAGAAAAAGTGGAGAAAAAGTGGAGAAAAAGTGGAGAATAAGAGGAGAAAAAGTGGAGAATAAGTGGAGAAAAAAATGGAGAAAAAGTGGAGAAAAAGTGGAGAAAAAGTGGAGCATAAGAGGAGAAAAAGTGGAGAAAAAGTGGAGAAAAAGTGGAGAAAAAGTGGAGCATAAGAGGAGAAAAAGTGGAGAAAAAAGTGGAGAAAAAGTGGAGAAAAAGTGGAGCATAAGAGGAGAAAAAGTGGAGAAAAAGTGGAGAAAAAGTGGAGCATAAGAGGAGAAAAAGTGGAGAAAAAGTGGAGAAAAAGTGGAGCATAAGAGGAGAAAAAGTGGAGAAAAAGTGGAGAAAAAAGTGGAGAAAAAGTGGAGAAAAAGTGGAGAAAAAGTGGAGAAAAAGTGGAGATTAAGAGGAGAAAAAGTGGAGAAAAAGTGGAGAAAAAGTGGAGCATAAGAGGAGAAAAAGTGGAGAAAAAAGTGGAGAAAACGTGGAGAAAACGTGGAGAAAAAGTGGAGAAAAAGTGGAGAAAAAGTGGAGCATAAGAGGAGAAAAAGTGGAGAAAAAGTGGAGAAAAAAGTGGAGAAAAAGTGGAGAAAAAGTGGAGAAAAAGTGGAGAAAAAGTGGAGCATAAAAGGAGAAAAAGTGGAGAAAAAGTGGAGAAAAAGTGGAGCATAAGAGGAGAAAAAGTGGAGAAAAAGTGGAGAAAAAAGTGGAGAAAAAGTGGAGAAAAAGTGGAGAAAAAGTGGAGAAAAAGTGGAGAAAAAGTGGAGATTAAGAGGAGAAAAAGTGGAGAAAAAGTGGAGAAAAAGTGGAGCATAAGAGGAGAAAAAGTGGAGAAAAAAGTGGAGAAAACGTGGAGAAAACGTGGAGAAAAAGTGGAGAAAAAGTGGAGAAAAAGTGGAGAAAAAGTGGAGCATAGGAGGAGAAAAAGTGGAGAAAAAAGTGGAGAAAACGTGGAGAAAAAGTGGAGAAAAAGTGGAGAAAAAGTGGAGCATAAGAGGAGAAAAAGTGGAGATTAAGAGGAGAAAAAGTGGAGAAAAAGTGGAGAAAAAGTGGAGAAAAAGTGGAGAAAAAGTGGAGAAAAAGTGGAGAAAAAGTGGAGCATAAGAGGAGAAAAAGTGGAGAAAAAAGTGGAGAAAAAGTGGAGAAAAAGTGGAGAAAAAGTGGAGATTAAGAGGAGAAAAAGTGGAGCATAAGAGGAGAAAAAGTGGAGAAAAAAGTGGAGAAAAAGTGGAGAAAGTGGAGAAAAAAATGGAGAAAAAGTGGAGAAAAAGTGGAGAAAAAGTGGAGAATAAGAGGAGAAAAAGTGGAGAAAAAGTGGAGAAAAAGTGGAGAATAAGAGGAGAAAAAGTGGAGAATAAGTGGAGAAAAAAATGGAGAAAAAGTGGAGAAAAAGTGGAGAGAAAGTGGAGAAAAAAATGGAGAAAAACTGAAACACCCTTTGGTACCTTTCATGTGGCACTAAGGGGTGCTTAGCTTTGTATTTAGCCAAAAAAATGAAAAAAAAATGACATAGGGTTCCCCCTAGTTTTGTAGCCAGCTAGGGTAAAGCAGACGGCTGCAGCCTGCAGACCACAGCTGGCAACCTCACCTTGGCTGGTAATCCAAAACTGAGGGCACCCCACGCTGTTATTTTAAATTAAATAAATAATTGAAAAAAAAAACACGTAGGGGTCCCCCAAAATTGGATCACCAGCCAAGGTAAAGCAGACAGCTGGGGCCTGATATTCTCAGACTAGGGAGGTCCATGGTTATTGGAATCTCCCCAGCCTAAAAATAGCAGGCCGCAGCCGCCCCAGAAGTGGCGCATCCATTAGATGCGCCAATCCTGGTGCTTCGCCCCAGCTCATCCCGCGCCCTGGTGCGGTGGCAAACGGGGTAATATTTGGGGTTAATACCAGATGTGTAATGTCACCTGGCATCAAGCCCTGGGGTTGGTGAGGTCAGGCGTCTATCAGATACCCGACATCACCAACCCAGTCAGTAATAAAAAAAAAATACACGACAAACACATTTTTATTTGAAAAAACACTCCCCAAAACATTCCCTCTTTAACCAATTTATTAGATTGAAAAACAAATCCAGGTCTGGTGTAATCCAAGGGGTTGCCATGACGATGCACACTGTCCCAGTCAATGAAGAGCAGGATGTTCCCCATTGGCTGGGAGAGCAGTGCAGTGACCTGAGCTAACATCAATGGGTCAGCCCAGGTCACTGCAGGGGGGTGACAAGTGCTGCTGTCAGTGAGGTACATTACCTGCGCTGATCTCCAGCACACTGACAGCCCCTGTCACTGAGCTCAATGACCGCCCGGCGCCTTCACACCAAGTATCGCGAGAGGTCCGTGACGTCACCGCTAGTCAGTCTCGGGTCGGAAGCGATAGGTGATGTGACAAGCGGCGGCCATGGAGGACAGTGACAGCGCTGAGGTCGGGATGGCGGGACTTCATCACCGCAGGTAAGCCGAGCGAGCGAGCGAGCGAGCGGGCGGGCGGGCGGGCGGGCGGGGGGGGGGGGGTGGGGATGTGGATGTGTGTGTGTGTGTTTGTGTATGTGTATGTATGTGTACATGCCGCGGGCAGGAGGGGGTGGAGCGAGCTGAGCGGGAAAGTGTGGGCTTCCTGCACGTAACTAAGATAAACATCGGGTTACTAACCAAAGCGCTTTGCTTGGATACCCGATGTTTATCTTGGTTACCAGCTTGTGGCAGGCTGCCAGCGATGGCTCCTGCTCACTGTAGCTGTAAAAAGCCCTGCTTTTTGCTGCTAGAACCGTTCTCGAACGTATCTAGAACTATCGAGCTTTTAGCAAAAAGCTCGAGTTCTAGTTCGATCTCGAACAGCCCAAAAATCACTCGAACCTAGAACTGGAGAACCACGAACCACGAACCGCGCTCAACTCTAATACTTACCGTTCCCCGATCTCCGGCGCAGCGCTGCACGGCATTCACACTGCTGCGGCGGCTTTTACTATTTTGAAAAAGCCGGCCGCCCATTAAACAATCTCCTATTCCCTGCTTTCCCCGCCCGCCGGCGCCTATGATTGGTTACAGTGAGACACGCCCCCACGCTGAGTGACAGGTTTCACACTGCACCCAATCACAGCAGCCGGTGGCCGTGTCTATACTGTGCAGTAAAATAAATAAATAAATAATTAAAAAAAAACGGCGTGCGGTCCCCCCCAATTTTAATGCCAGCCAGATAAAGCCATACGGCTGAAGGCTGGTATTCTCAGGATGGGGAGCCCCACGTTATGGGGAGCCCCCCAGCCTAACAATATCAGCCAACAGCCGCCCAGAATTGCCGCATACATTATATGCGACAGTTCTGGGGCTGTACCCGGCTCTTCCCGATTTGCCCTGGTGCGTTGGTAAATCGGGGTAATAAGGAGTTATTGGCAGTGCATAGCTGCCACTAAATCCTAGATTAATCATGTCAGGCGTCTATGAGACACCCTCCATGATTAATCTGTAAGTGACAGTAAAAAAACACACACACCCGAACAATCCTTTATTAGAAATAAAAACACACACACATTCCCTGGTTCACCACTTTAATCATCCCCGAAAAAGCCCTCCATGTCCGGCGTCATCCAGGATGCTCCAGCGTCGCATCCAGCGCTGCTGCATGGAGGTGACAGGAGCTGCAGAAGACACCGCCGCTCCGGTCACCTCCATGCAGCTAATGAAGACAGCCGCGCGATCAGCTGCTGTCACTGAGGTTACCCGCTGTCACTGGATCCAGTGACAGCGGGGCTCTCTTCATTAGCTGCGTGGAGGTGACCGGAGTGGCGGTGTCTTCTGCAGCTCCTGTCACCTCCATGCAGCAGCGCTGGATGCGACGCTGGAGCATCCTGGATGACGCCGGACATGGAGGGCTTTTTCGGGGATGATTAAAGTGGTGAACCAGGGAATGTGTGTGTGTTTTTATTTCTAATAAAGGATTTTTTCTGGTGTGTGTGTGTTTATTTACTGTAATTTACAGATTAATCATGGAGGGTGTCTCATAGACGCCTGACATGATTAATCTAGGACTTATTGGCAGCTATGGGCTGCCAATAACTCCATATTACCCCGATTTGCCAAAGCACCAGGCCAAATCGGGAAGAGCCGGGTACAGCCCCAGAACTGTCGCATATAATGTATGCGGCAATTCTGGGCGGCTGCTGACTGATATTGTTAGGGTGGGGGGCTCCCCATAACGTGGAGCTCCCCATCCTGAGAATACCAGCCTTCAGCCGTATGGCTTTATCTGGCTGGCATTAAAATTGGGGGGAACCGCACGCCGTTTTTTTTTAGTTATTTATTTATTTATTTTACTGCACAGTATAGACACGCCCACCGGCTGCTGTGATTGGGTGCAGTGTGACACCTGTCACTCAGCGTGGGGGCGTGTCTCACTGTAACCAATCATAGGCGCCGGTGGGCGGGGAAAGCAGGGAATAGGAGATTGTTTAATGAGCGGCCGGCTTTTTCAAAATAGTAAAAGCCGCCGCAGCAGTGTGAATGCCGTGCAGCGCCGGTGATCGGGGATCGGTGAGTATGAGAGAGGGGGGGACACTTCAGTCACTCGGGGGATTAGCGGTCACCGGTGAATCCTTCACAGGTGACCGCTAATCAGTACTCGACACAGACAGAGCCGCGGTATGAGGATGAAGTCGGGTGAAGTTCACCCGAGTTCATTCTCATCGCGCAACTCTGTCTGCTGTCAGCCGACATTTATAAACGACATTGTGCATCACACACACGGACATTACACACGGACATTACACGTACACATACACGTTAATTCCACACGCACACACGGACGTTCTGCACACAAACACGGCTAGCATACGCAATTCACACAGGTGCCACACGGACCATAAAAACGGACACAAAAACGGGACACGGACCCGAAAAACGGCCCGTAACACACGTACGTGTTTTTCACGGACGTGTGAAGGGGGCCTTAGGCTGTAAGTGAAAAAAAACAAACAAAAAAGCAAGAAGATGGGTAGGAAAAAGAAAAGCCAAAACCCAAAATAATGACGGTAATGAATGGGTTAGATTATTGGCTTAAAAAATAATTTTGCACCATGAAAATATATCTAGACGGTCAATCCTATGTTCATGTTACAGCAAAAGTTGTTCATACCAAGGAGTTAACAATGTAATAGAAGCACTCAAAAATGTGCCGCAGAACCCTTCATACCTGAAGACATCAAGCACCACGGAATGTTTCTACAGATAATTTATTACATTGTCTTTTCTAGTTTCATATACAATTCAATACAGTTCTGAGTAACAGTACTCGCAGACTTTTCCAGCGAGCTCCATAGCCAGCTTGTCATATTGATGTATATTTTGGCTGAATACAAAACTATATCTGTCAGGTTTTATGGTCCCACAAAGTGTTTTACAGTTTTGGACAATGTCTCTGTCATTGACTTGTCACTGAAACCGCGAATCAACTCAAAGTTCTGAGCAATACTTTAGAAAAGTGGGAATTTCAGTATCTGATAAAAAATATAATATAGGACCAGCATGAAATTATCCATTTATCTCACATAGCTATATATTTAAGGGATATAATCAAGAGTGTGATAAACCGGCATTAAGATGTGGCTGAAGACGACCTGTGGATGAATTAGTTAAGGGATATAAAACAAAAATACTGTTTTCCAGTCTCCTCTAATAGATTTTACTTTAACCTTTTCCTATCCAATACAATTTCCTGTTTCGCCCATTGAAAATCTATCATAGGTAATCATCAGTTATATTTATTCCAGCGTTTGGTAGTGAAAGCAGAATCTGTTCAAACCCATTGGCAGAAGACGACATTCGTTGTCACCCATTGGCGTCGACCTCCGTATCCTCATCAGCCAGGGGACAAAGGAGCTTAAAAGATTGTTTTGAATGTCCCCCCCAGGGGCAATCAGGATAGGAATAGGTTAAGGGAACCTGTCATTAGATTTGGCAACTATAAGCTGCGGCCACCACCACTGAGCTCTTATATACAGCATTCAAGAATACTGTATGTAAGAGCCCAGGCCGTGCTGTACAAAATGAAAAAACACTTTTAAAATACTCACCTAAGGGGCAGTCCAGTTCGATGAGTATTGCTGCACTCCGATCTGGCGCCTCCTCTCTACTGCAATCTCCGTCTTCCTTCTACCCAGCCCAGTATGGATGACGTGTTCAACGTCATCCACACAGGTCGGACATTGTGGTCCTGTGCATGGTAACTTTGACCTGTCCTGGTGAGGGTGGAACAAAGTACTGTAATGCGCAGGCGCGAGGAAAGGTCAAAGACCGCCCGCGCACTACAATATTTTGATCTGCCCTGAAGACGGGTAGATCAAAGTGCGCCAGAACAGGACCTCAATGCTGGCCAGTGTGGATGAAGTAGGATGAGATATGCACATGGGCCTCAGAAAAAGGAGGACGGCGATCACCTCAGAGAGGAGGCTTTGGACCGAGAGCACTGACACCCAATGGACCAGACTGCCCCTTATAGTTGAGTATAATAAGTGTTTTTTAGTTCTACAGCAAGGCTTGTGCTTTTATATACAGTATTTTAGAACGCTTTATATAGGAGCTCACTGGTGGTGACCACAACTTATAGTCGCAATATCTGGTGACAGGTTCTCTTTTAAGCAAAACAAGTTGGGAATTCTGTTATTGCTGATAATTGGCATTGGAATTATCACCGTTTTTACAAATTCTTGCATTTTATCTTGAAAGGAATTGCTTTGAAGCCCAAGAGTATGTCAACAAAGATATATATCCTCATATACATGATTCCTATACTGATATAGATGTTCTCCAATATGGACCCATCCTGGTATATATGCCTTCCATTATGCTATAAACATAAACATAATTAATTATTATACTCACCATCCCTCATCTCCCCCGGTGACTGGTGTCCCTTTTTGATGCCAGCAACTGACTTCAGAGTTTAAGTGTGGCAGCACCCCAGTCACACTCCAACATCAGCTGCCAGACAATCCAAAATAAATATTCACTGCTCCCCATGCCTTAGGTACCCGGATTATTGAGATTTACCTTGCCGTTGGTTTCCCCGGGCATACATGCATTGACCAATTCATAAACTAAAAATCTCATTTTTTCATATAGCAGTAATGCAGTACCAGAGTTCCCTTATACATTGATGGCCTTTTAGAGTGCAGCTGTATGCATTTTGTATTTGCTCCCCATGCCTGGGAAAATGGGCGTGTGGAGCAGTAAATATTCATTGTCTTGGGGCAAACACGTGTGCCTGCTAATAAAAAGGATGAATATTCATTGCTCCCCACACCCATAATAAGACTTACCTCTCAGCGCCGGCTTCAGTGCAGAAAGATAGGCAAGATTATAGATATGGGGAGCAGTAAATATTATTTTTTTAACAGTGGGCTCACTTGTTAATTCTAGCATCTACTGCAGCCTGCTCCAGCCTCCTGTGACCCCTGCTCCACCACCGCCGCTGGTATGCCCCACCTGCAAGCCAGGTACATTTAGACTATAAGACGCACCCCCTGACATTTCCCCCAATTTTTTTAAGAAAAACTGCATCTTATAGTCCGGTAATCATTTTTATTCTTCGATGTATATTTTATAACCTAAACTTCACAGTCTAATAAAAGAATAAAAAAAAATATGTTTTAGTGAGCTCTGCAGCCATTATTTCATGATGTGGCCAGTTTAACATACTGAAATATCTCTTTAAGTAAATAATGGTATATCCCACATTTTTAAATGTTTGCTCTTCATCTTCTTCTTTTTCACTGTTGTGTGTTGTGATAAACAAGATCTAGTTTGTATATTTAATGTGACTTTTAAAAGAATTCTAATTCTAAGTTGGGGGCCTGCTGAAAGACCCCATGGCTGCCATGTTGGTAATTCTGTGAAGTTCATTAATTGACTAGGTTTCATAGGAGATTGTGATTTCAAATAGCTTATGGAGACTAAAAAATGAAAAAAAAAAAGTTAAAAAAGCAAAAAAATAAAAAAAGAATGAAAAATAAGTTAAAAAAAGTTAAAAACAAAAGATAAAAAATGATTCAAATAATTTCCTTTTTTAAAGTAAAAAAAAATAAAATTAAAAAAATAAAAAATAAATAAATTAATTAATTAAAAAATAAAATAATAATAATAATCATAATAATAATAATAATAATAATAATGTTTTTCATGTGATAACACCTGGATAAAGAATATATATTTTTGGACCAGAAACCAGCCTACCTACAGTATACATTTTCCTATTGTAGTAGCCTTAAATAACATTGGTGAGATATTTTTAATACATTTTGATGAATTAGAAGCTTTTCCTACTGTGTCCAAACTGGCTCCATTTGGGACTTGCAGATTGTAGCAAATCCTTATGTTTTAATGGTTTATTTTCCTTATTTCAGCTGCGTTCAATATTGGCATGTCAGAAGTAATATTACATGAATGATGCAAATAAATTCCAGCCATAGAGACCGACACAACAGGAATCACATTTACATCTAATTTTCTAAACATACATGTTTACATGACCTTTAAAATATATGAAGACAAGTTTCTTAAGGAATTTGATAAAAAAACAAGAAAACAATGACAAAAACAAGACATTAAACAAGTGGGTAGAACAGAATCTAACAGAATAGTCATTATTTTTTTATGTGAGCAGTTTAAATGCCATGTGGAATACATTTGTAGCTTTCAGAAATAAACAGATTAAAATGCAAATTGTAAAAATGCTCTGCACGTATTTTACAAATCAAACGCTTGTAGTAATTTATAAAAGCAAAGGTTAAAGACCTGTAAAGCAGAGTTGTTGTGAAGCAATGCAAATGGGACTTCCGTGGTTTGCTGTATTGTTTTTAGAAACTATAATTGCATCTGTCTAGCTCTTAAAGCTTTCAAAATATTTGATTGCATAAAGAAGAGTAGTAAATTAAAAAAAATACAAAAAAACATTATTTTTCCTTTTACAAAAATGACTTTCATCAGCAGATATTTGTGGGCTACTTTTTTTTTACTCTGGAGAATGAGGTGGGAAGGGGGGAGAGGAGGGAGATGGAGCTACAGAATGTCATTTAATCATTTGGAGAAAAAGAAGGAGGTTGAGATGGCAGCTTCTAGGCATCTGAATTTCGAATCAGCTTTTATAAAAGAAAATGGACAGTCCATCAATTTAATACTGAAGAAATTCAAATTTGCCTGTCCATGGATTTTTTTTCCTGGAAAATTCAATTCATGGAAGACATATTTTTATTTTTAAATTTAATGTGCCTTATTAGGCCTTTCTAGAGCATGATAAACATGGTGCGTAAAAAAAAATTATACTCACCCTCCACTCTCCTCTTCAGCCTCTCCACTGCTCACTTCCACCCTTTGTCCCGATGTGACTGTAGGAAAGCAAAGGACTGGAACTCCAATGTTTTCCCTTATGCTATTGGTCCTTAGGCTATCCCTAACCTCAGGGTTACCCCTAATGGTAGAGGTGCCAGAATCCCATGCCTGGCTAAGCTCTGTCACGGTCGTCTCTTGGTGAGGTTATTGACAAGTCACAGTCGTCTCTTGGTGAAATTATTGACAGGCTCAGGGTCTCTTTTATCATCATCATTATTCTTTTGGCAGACACGGGGTTAATATATTTTTTCCTTGCTAGCAGTTAGCTCATTAACTCTGCCCAGGTGATTACTCTGATGACCGCTTCCGACTGGCATAAAAACCCTCTGCTCACAGCAGAGGTTGCTGGTTATTCTAGTCAGTCTGGAACCAGGCTTGGAGCTTTGAGGAGGTGCTTTTCTGCTGCTGCTGTCTATTATGTTGGTGTGTGTGAAGGTAGCTTGTATTGTTACTTTCTCCTTTCTGTGTTTTCCCTCCTTGTACACCTTTTGTTGACCCCTATTATTGGTATTAGATGTGAGTCAGTTTTGTCTGTGGGTTTTTCCACTTCTGTCCTTGCCTTTCCCCCTGGGTCTTACCATCAGTGAAAAGGACAGGAGATAGGATGACATTGGGGGCCCAGGCTTCTCTACCACAAAGCATACAATTGGGTTGAGGGAAAGCCTAGGGTATGCTTAGTCTAAGGGTTAGCTATGGGTCCCCCTTCCAGTCGCCCCCCATTCCTGTCACTCCCAATGACAAGCTCCTGACCAGAACTGATCTTATTTCCCTCTCCCACCAAAGAAGGGACAGGAGAGATGTAAATACTGATAAAAAAGACAAAAATCAGGATAATTGTGGTATACTCCACACTGCTGTACAAAGAAACACTCCAAATAATAAAAGCAATGTGGATGGTTTAATCTACACATTTCAAAGAGATATCCCCTCTTCTTCCTCAGCAAAATATATATCCACAGCTTGTTCCTAACACAGATAAAAAGAAAGACAGAGGAAAACCAAAACTCTGACTTGGTGCAAACAAACAGGAGCCAACAATGAAAGACTCAAGGTAGGTAGAGCCAAAAAGGCATCAAGGGTTAACAATAAATAACAGCAATTACTACAACCACCAGTTAGTCTGGATCACAACACCTCACCAAACCAGCTAAGATACACTATAGCTGGCACTAATAGAAGTGTCCAACCAGCATTTATAGGAAGGGAGTAGATTTGATTGGCTCCCCCACAACATGTGATCAAAGATGACTCACAACCAGACTGACAGAGATTAACTCATGCTAGCCTGGTTTGAACTACCAATCTGTTGGTTTACACCCGAATCAGCCCACACTGATTATAGACATCAGAGAAGTTATCAGGTGGAGTAGCAGAATCAGTAGTCTAATTAGATCCCAACGTCGCTATGACAATCAGCAAAGTTAGTAAAAACCTCCATGTGATCCCTATCTGATCCTCAACACATTTTCGGATCTTTTAGTGCTTGAATTGGACTCTTAGTTCCTTTTCCATTGTGCTAGACTTCCATATAACATTGGAGGGTTCAGCTTAGGCACATGGGAGGTCAGGGGTGTCATGACATCAATGATCTGCACTGTAACGTCACACTAGTAATGCCAAAGACTTATCAATGTAGAACCAAACAATGTTGATAGAAGGTCTGCAAACCATGTCATATAAAAACCGGTTTAAAGAACTAGGAATGTTTAGTTTGCAAAAAAGAAGGCTGAGAGCAGACTTAATATTGCTCTACAAATATCTGAAAGGATGTCACAGTGCAGAAAGAACTACCCTATTCTCATTAGCACAAGGAAGTACAAGAAGCAATGGGATGAAACTTAAAGGAAGGAGAGTCAGATTAGACATTAGGAAAAACTTTCTGACAGTGAGGGCAGTCAGGGAGGTGAACAGACGGCCATGGGAAGTGGTGAGGGCAGTCAGGGAGTGGAACAGGCGACCACGGGAGGTAGTGAGCTCTCCATCAATGGAAATCTTCAAGAGGAAGCTGGATAAACATATTGCGGGATGATTTAGGAAAGCCTGCACTCGCAGGGGGTTGGACCCGATGGCCCTTGAGGTCCCTTCCAACTCTACCATTCTATGATTCTATGATGACACAAATTCTTCTATATTTCCTTTTTAAATTAATAGGGGTTGGACTATCACCCATGTATTATATAAGGTTATTTAACTATTCAACTAATCCACTACTCAGATTTTTAGCTTATTGAAAGGATATCCATTTTGGAAAATCTTTTCCTTTTTAGAAGGGTCAGTAAGTTCATCAAATGATGTCTAGCTATGGGTGCTCCAACTGGGCAACTGTAGTTATCATGCCCCATGCGCTAAGTTTTCAATTTCCCTGCAACACCGCCAAAGGAAAAAAACACAATTTTGTCCTGGTAACAACAAATCTCCACATGAATCATTTCAGTTGCTTTTGCTCTTTTATATCACCCTTCTAAGTCATTTCTCTGAACATATTGTTGAACAATTGATCCTGTGACTTGTTGATGTTCATCTAAGGTCTTGGGAGGGGTGAGATGCTCACATTATTCTTGTAAGTTTCCTATTAGCTTTTCTTAAGAGCCTTCTTTTTGAGAACGTATTGATCAATGTTTAGGTTGTTTGTTTGATTTTGTTATTAGTAACGTTTCTGCCCCCTGGATTTACTCGTTTTTTATAGTTTACAGATTTGTTGCCATTCATTGACTCTATTGATTTTTTAAGTGGTTGCTAACAGCTTTGTATCTTTCTGCAGTCTCACACTTTATTTTGATTTACTTGAGATTTCTTTGTTTTTCTTTTACTTTACCTTTTTGACATTGTTGCTTTATTTTAGTCAGATCCAATATACTTCATCTAATTGTATGCTTTGTCTCTCTTCCACTCTCAAACACAATTTAACAAAGAGCAGAGAAACTAGAGCAGAAAATAGAACTAAGACTGTTTTATTCAACAGTATATGGAAAAAGACATTGTATATTTTGGCGGGTATTTGAGATATATATATATATATATATATATATATATATAGTGGGTACGGAAAGTATTCAGACCCCTTTAAATTTGTCACTGTTTGTTTCATTGCAGCCATTTGTTAAATTCAAAAAAGTTCATTTTTTTCTCATTAATGTAAACGCTGCACCCCATGCCCCATCTTGTCAGAAAAGAAAAACAGAAAAATAGAAATATTTGCAAATATATTAAACAAGAAAAACTGAAATATCACATGGTCATAAGTATTCAGACCCTTTGCACAGTATTGAGTAGATGCACCCTTTTGAGCTAGTACAGCCATGAGTCTTCTTGGGAATAATATAACAAATTTGCAAAAATGTCTATCTTTCTATTTTTTTCTCACAAGATGGGGTGCAGAGTGTACATTAATGAGAAAAAAATGAACTTTTTTGAATTTACCAAATGGCTGCAATGAAACAAAGAGTGAAAAATTTAAAGTGGTCTGAATACTCTCGGTACCGACTGTATGTTTGTATATATACAGTATATATAGTATATATATTAGTGATGAGCGAGTACTAAAAAGCTCGGGTGCTCGAAGCTCGGGCCGAGCCTCCCAAGATACTCGTGTACTCGGCCCGAGCAACGAGCCCAATGTTATCCTATGGGAGACCCGAGTATTTTTGTGAAATGACCTCCCGGCAGCATGGAGAAACCCTAAAAATGGCACAAAAGTCTCAGAAGAGTGCTCAAATGACATGGCAACAGCATGGGGAAGACCCCTTGAAGCATTTATCACTCAAAAGTCACAGCTGTGAACAATTTTGTCCGCGTTTTACGCCATTTTTACGGACTCACCAGAAAACCTTCCAAAATGACCCCAAAATGATTTTTCATGGCGGAAATGTTAAGGGCACATACCCAATAGTGAGATAGATCTGGTGTATGTTACTTTTTGAGATTAATACATGAAAGATTTTACGTGAAAACATTGTGTGGCACTCCGATGTCCCTGAGAAGAGACGTACATGAAGGCCTCTTGAGTCTAATGTGCCCATTTTGAGGAAGTGAGTCTTTGTAGTATTTTCCTTTGCCAGGGCAGTCCAAAATTGTGAGGTTCACCAATGCCCCTGCATACAGACGTGCATGAGGGCCTCAAAACATTAAGTGTCCATTGTCAGGAAGTGGGTGTATTATAGTATAGCCCTTAGGCAGGGCAGCCAAAAATTGGGAGGCTCCACATTGTCCCTGGATAGAGACGTGCATGATGGCCTTTAAACCTGAAGTGCCCATTGTAAGGAAGTGGGTCTATTTCAGTATAGCCCTTTGCCAGGGCAGCCAAAAATTGGGAGGCTCCACGTTGTCCCTGGGTAGAGACGTGCATGATGGCCTCAAAACATTAAGTGTCCATTTTAAGGAAGTGGGTGTATTTCAGTATAGCCCTTAGGCAGGGCAGCCAAAAATTGGGAGGCTCCACATTGTCCCTGGGTAGAGACGTGCATGAGGGCCTCAAAACATTAAGTGTCCATTTTAAGGAAGTGGGTGTATTTCAGTATAGCCCTTTGCCAGGGCAGCCAAAAATTGGGAGGCTCCACATTGTCCCTGGGTAGAGACGTGCATGATGGCCTCAAAACATTAAGTGTCCATTTTAAGGAAGTGGGTGTATTTCAGTATAGCCCTTAGGCAGGGCAGCCAAAAATTGGGAGGCTCCACATTGTCCCTGGGTAGAGACGTGCATGAGGGCCTCAAAACATTAAGTGTCCATTTTAAGGAAGTGGGTGTATTTCAGTATAGCCCTTTGCCAGGGCAGCCAAAAATTGGGAGGCTCCACATTGTCCCTGGGTAGAGACGTGCATGATGGCCTCAAAACATTAAGTGTCCATTTTAAGGAAGTGGGTGTATTTCAGTATAGCCCTTAGGCAGGGCAGCCAAAAATTGGGAGGCTCCACATTGTCCCTGGGTAGAGACGTGCATGAGGGCCTCAAAACATTAAGTGTCCATTTTAAGGAAGTGGGTCTATTTCAGTATAGCCCTTTGCCAGGGCAGCCAAAAATTGGGAGGCTCCACATTGTCCCTGGATAGAGCCGTGCATTATGGCCTGTAAACCTGAAGTGCCCATTGTAAGGAAGTGGGTCTATTTCAGTATAGCCCTTTGCCAGGGCAGCCAAAAATTGGGAGGCTCCACGTTGTCCCTGGGTAGAGACGTGCATGATGGCCTCAAAACATTAAGTGTCCATTTTAAGGAAGTGGGTGTATTTCAGTATAGCCCTTAGGCAGGGCAGCCAAAAATTGGGAGGCTCCACGTTGTCCCTGGGTAGAGACGTGCATGAGGGCCTCAAAACATTGTTCCCATTGCAAAGGAGCGGGTCTCCTGTCGTTGTAATGTCCATTCTGCAAAGAATGGGCGAAAAAATTTACCACTGGGGGTATACCTGAAACAAAGACCTAACTATTGTAACGGTCATCATGATGGCGCATGAGGAGAAGGAGGAGCAGTCCAGCGATTATCCAAAGTCGAGAAGTGTACCCATGGGTGAGTGGAGGTACATGGCAAACTTTAAATTCCGCTCTCATTTGCTGGTGGTGTGGTGAAGTCTGGCCCAATCCAACCCTTGTTCATCTTTATCAGAGTCAGCCTGTCAGCATTTTCAGTTGACAGGCGGGTGCGTTTATCTGTAATGATTCCACCTGCGGCACTAAAAACACGCTCTGACAAAACGCTAGCAGCAGGGCAGGCCAGGACTTCCAAGGCGTAGAGAGCCAATTCATGCCACGTGTCCAGCTTGGATACCCAATAATTGTAAGGCACAGAGGAATGTCGGAGTACAGTTGTTCGATCTGCAAGGTACTCCTTCAGCATCTGGGCAAACTTAGGATTTCTTGTGGCACTACCCCGCACCTCAGGGGCTGTGGTACGTGAGGGGCTGAGAAAACTGTCCCACATCTTAAAGACTGTTCCCCTACCTCTGGCGGATTGGACTTGTGCCTCTCTCGGCTGTACGCCTCGGTTGTCCACTGATTCCTGACCTATGCCGCTAGCGTTTTGTGAGGGGAATGCTTTGCCTACTTCCGTGAGTATGGCCTTCCGAAACTGCTGCATTTTGGTTGACCTCTCCTCCACGGGAATAAGAGACAAAAAGTTCTCCTTGTAGCGTGGGTCTAACAGTGTTACCAACCAGTAATGATTGTCGGCCAAGATGTTCTTAACGCGAGGGTCACGAGACAGGCAGCTTACCATAAAGTCAGCCATGTGCGCCAGACTCTTAACAGCCAGGACTTCAGTAGCCTGACCAACAAGATGACTGAACATGCTGTCCTCCTCCTCCTCCTCCTCCTCCTCCTCCTCCTCATCTACCCTGTCCTCTGGCCAGCCACGCTGAATCGAGGATATGACTGGTGTGCATGTCATATCCTCAATTTGGCCGGAGAGTTGCTCCATGTCTTCATCCTCCTCCTCGTCATAGTCCTCCACTGCACGTTGTGATGAGACGAGGCTGGGCTGTGTGTTATCACCCACACCCACTACTGTTTCTTGCTGCAACTCATCGCGCTCCGCCTGCAATGCATCATGTTTGTTTTTCAGCAGGGACCGTTTTAGAAGGCAGAGTAGCGGTATGGTGACGCTAATAATGGCGTCATCACCACTCACCATCTTGGTGGAGTCCTCAAAGTTTTGGAGGATGGTACATAGGTCTGACATCCATCTCCACTCCTCAGGTGTTATGTGTGGAGTTTGACCCATTTCCCGACGGCTTAGGTGATGCAGGTACTCAACAACTGCCCTCTTCTGCTCACATATCCTGACCAACATGTGCAGAGTTGAATTCCAACGCGTGGGGACATCACACACCAGTCTGTGAGCCGGAAGATGCAAACGGCGCTGAAAGCCGGCAAGGCCGGCTGAAGCAGTAGGTGACTTTCGAAAATGTGCAGACAGGCGGCGAACTTTTACCAGCAGATCAGACAGCTCTGGGTATGACTTTATAAACCGCTGAACCACGAGGTTGAGCACATGGGCCACGCATGGAACATGTGTCAGCTGGCCTCGCCTCAAAGCCGCCACCAGGTTCCGGCCATTGTCACAAACGACCTTTCCTGGCTTTAGGTTCAGAGGTGTGAGCCAGTGATCTGCCTGCTGTTTCAGAGCTGTCCACAGCTCTTCTGCATTGTGGGGTTTGTCACCTATGCAGATTAGCTTCAGCACAGCCTGTTGCCGCTTCGCCGAGGCAGTGCTGCAGTGCTTCCAGCTTGTGACTGGTGTGGAGGGCACAGTGGATGAGGATGCGCAGGAGGAGGAGGAGGCTGAAGAGCATGACATTCCGGAGCTGTAGAGTGTGGGTGAAACACTGACTGAGGTAGGGCCTGCAAACCTTGGTGTGGGAAGGACGTGTTCCGTCCCTCGCTCAGACTGGGTCCCAGCTTCCACAATATTAACCCAGTGTGCCGTCAACGAGATGTAGCGGCCTTGCCCACAAGCACTTGTCCACGTGTCTGTGGTTAGGTGGACCTTGGGTGAAACAGCGTTGTTCAGGGCACGTGTGATGTTTTGTGACACGTGGTTATGCAACGCGGGGACGGCACACCGGGAGAAATAGTGGCGGCTGGGGACCGAGTAACGTGGAACAGCTGCCGCCATCAGGTCACGGAATGCTTCTGTCTCCACCAGCCTAAAAGGCAACATTTCCAGCGCAAGCAGTCGCGAAATGTTAGCATTTAGAACTGTGGCATGTGGGGTGTTGGCAGTGTATTTGCGCCTGCGTTCAAAGGTTTGCTGAATGGATAACTGAACGCTGCGCTGGGACAAGGACGTGCTTGATGATGGTGTTCTTTCTGCGTAGGCAACTGCAGGTGCAGGAGTGGAGGAGGCTTGTTCGCAGGCAGCATGGACAGAGGATTGGCTCGCATGCACAACCAGCGAAGACGTAGCAGTGACATCAGCAAGCACTGCTCCTCGACTCTGTTGTACTTCCCACAAAGTCGGGTGCTTGGCTGACATGTGCCTGATCATGCTGGTGGTGGTCAGGCTGCTAGTTTTGGTACCCCTGCTGATGCTGGCACGGCAGGTGTTGCAAATGGCCTTTTTTGAATCATCTGGATCCAACTTAAAAAACTGCCAGACTCGTGAAGACCTAACATTTGTACAGGCACCTTGTGTCGTCGTGTTGTTCCGGGGAACGGTTGCCTGACTTCTGCCTGGGGCCACCACCCTGCTTCTTACTGCCTGTTGTGATGCTACGCCTCCCTCCCCCTGTGCACTGCTGTCCTCGCTCTGCATATCCTCCTGCCAGGTTGGGTCAGTTACTGGATCATCCACCACGTCGTCTTCCTCTTCCGCACCCTGCTCCTCCTCCTGACTTGCTGACAATTGTGTCTCATCATCGTCCACCACTTGTTGAGACACGTTGCCAACTTCGTGAGAACGTGGCTGCTCAAATATTTGGCCATCTGTACAGACGATCTCCTCATGACCCACTTCAATATGAGCTGGCGAGAGGCCAGAATGTGTGAATGGAAACGTGAACAGCTCTTCCGAGTGTCCAAGTGTGGGATCATTAATGTCCGAGGAGGACGTGTACTCAGCCTGGTGGTAGGAAGGAGGATCAGGTTCAGAAATGTGCGGTGCAGTATCACGGCTACTGACACTTGACCGTGTGGAAGACAGAGTGTTTGTGGTGGTGCCAATCTGACTGGAAGCATTATCCGCTATCCAACTAACAACCTGTTGACACTGGTCTTGGTTCAAGAGCGGTGTACTGCTGCGGTCCCCAAGAATTTGGGACAGGACGTGCGAGCGACTAGATGTGGCCCTTTGTTGTGGCGAAATTAGAGCTTGCCCACGACCTCGGCCTCTGCCTGCACCACCATCACGTCCACTTCCTTGTTCCTTGCCAATGCCCTTGCGCATTTTGCAATGCTGTGCACTGCTGACGTGTATATTCACTACTTGTGCGTTATATCAAAGTTTCTGGAAATTGCACACAAGTGCACCTGTACGCTGCCACCGACAGGCACACACGTGCGGTTTTTAAATGCAAGCACGGACGCACTAAGAACCTAACACAGGTTTTAGGAGCAAAAATTAAGAACTCTGACACTATCAGCCACTGCTGACTGACGTGTATTATACACTACACTTGTGCGTTATATAATAGTTTGGTAAAAACGCACACCAGTGCACCTGTACGCTGCCACCAACAGGCACACACGTGCGGTTTTAAAAACCAAGCACGGACGCAATAATAACCTAACACAGGTTTTAGGAGCAAAAATTAAGAACTCTGACACTATCAGCCACTGCTGACTGACGTGTATTATACACTACACTTGTGCGTTATATAATAGTTTGGTAAAAACGCACACCAGTGCACCTGTACGCTGCCACCAACAGGCACACACGTGCGGTTTTAAAAACCAAGCACGGACGCAATAATAACCTAACACAGGTTTTAGGAGCAAAAATTAAGAACTCTGACACTATCAGCCACTGCTGACTGACGTGTATTATACACTACACTTGTGCGTTATATAATAGTTTGGTAAAAACGCACACCAGTGCACCTGTACGCTGCCACCAACAGGCACACACGTGCGGTTTTAAAAACCAAGCACGGACGCAATAATAACCTAACACAGGTTTTAGGAGCAAAAATTAAGAACTCTGACACTATCAGCCACTGCTGACTGACGTGTATTATACACTACACTTGTGCGTTATATAATAGTTTGGTAAAAACGCACACCAGTGCACCTGTACGCTGCCACCAACAGGCACACACGTGCGGTTTTAAAAACCAAGCACGGACGCAATAATAACCTAACACAGGTTTTAGGAGCAAAAATTAAGAACTCTGACACTATCAGCCACTGCTGACTGACGTGTATTATACACTACACTTGTGCGTTATATAATAGTTTGGTAAAAACGCACACCAGTGCACCTGTACGCTGCCACCAACAGGCACACACGTGCGGTTTTAAAAACCAAGCACGGACGCAATAATAACCTAACACAGGTTTTAGGAGCAAAAATTAAGAACTCTGACACTATCAGCCACTGCTGACTGACGTGTATTATACACTACACTTGTGCGTTATATAATAGTTTGGTAAAAACGCACACCAGTGCACCTGTACGCTGCCACCAACAGGCACACACGTGCGGTTTTAAAAACCAAGCACGGACGCAATAATAACCTAACACAGGTTTTAGGAGCAAAAATTAAGAACTCTGACACTATCAGCCACTGCTGACTGACGTGTATTATACACTACACTTGTGCGTTATATAATAGTTTGGTAAAAACGCACACCAGTGCACCTGTACGCTGCCACCAACAGGCACACACGTGCGGTTTTAAAAACCAAGCACGGACGCAATAATAACCTAACACAGGTTTTAGGAGCAAAAATTAAGAACTCTGACACTATCAGCCACTGCTGACTGACGTGTATTATACACTACACTTGTGCGTTATATAATAGTTTGGTAAAAACGCACACCAGTGCACCTGTACGCTGCCACCAACAGGCACACACGTGCGGTTTTAAAAACCAAGCACGGACGCAATAATAACCTAACACAGGTTTTAGGAGCAAAAATTAAGAACTCTGACACTATCAGCCACTGCTGACTGACGTGTATTATACACTACACTTGTGCGTTATATAATAGTTTGGTAAACGCACACCAGTGCACCTGTACGCTGCCACCAACAGGCACACACGTGCGGTTTTAAAAACCAAGCACGGACGCAATAATAACCTAACACAGGTTTTAGGAGCAAAAATTAAGAACTCTGACACTATCAGCCACTGCTGACTGACGTGTATTATACACTACACTTGTGCGTTATATAATAGTTTGGTAAAAACGCACACCAGTGCACCTGTACGCTGCCACCAACAGGCACACACGTGCGGTTTTAAAAACCAAGCACGGACGCAATAATAACCTAACAGGTTTTTTTGGGGAGCGACAATTACAGTACAGACAAGTCAGACACTATCTGGACTGTTTTACACTGTGTACACCAGCCCCAGATATGAAGGCTGGTATACGGTTAACACTACCCTGCCTGCCTGCCTGCCTGTATACTGCTACAATAGTCCTGACAAGGACTCTTCTGGTCACTAGCCTGTATTCAGACCTGGCTATACCCTGCCTGTATATAGCAACAATAGTCCTGAGAAGGACTCTGCTACTGTACGCCGACCTGGCTATACCCTGCCTGCCTGTATACAACTAGAATAGTCCTGAGAAGGACTTTTGGTCACACTGTTTGCAGCCCTGCAACTGAAAAAGCTATAAAGGGCCGCAAAGCTTTCCCTGAATCAGCGACACTCTCCCTGCACTGACTGTCTGGATAGCTGTGAGCAGAGCACAGCGCGCCCGCCGGTATAAAGGCTCGGTGACGCTGTGCAGGCCGGCCAATCACTGCAATTCCACAACTAACAGGGCTGTGGCATTGCAGTGGTCTGCCAGCCAATCCCTGCATGAGGGCTGGCTCTCAAAAGAGCGCCAACATGCAGAAATGAAGACCACGAGTAAAGCACGAGTATCGCGAGATTACTCGGTCCCCGCCGAGCAGCCCGAGTACAGTGATACTCGTGCGAGTACCGAGTAGTGACAAGCATGCTCGCTCATCACTAATATATATATATATAGTATATACAGTATATACAGTATATATATATATATATATATATATATATAAAATTATTTTATCATTTTTTTTTACTTTGTACTATATTTTATAATAACCCTAGGGGCCTTGAACCTGCAATGCTCTGATAACTTATTCTATACACAGCAATACCACAGCATTGCTGTATATAGCAGAAATCACAGTCTCCTATGAACACCAGCCATGGACTGTTTTTTACATTAGTACTAGGATGATAGTGTTACAGGGGACATCAGCTGACTCCCGGCTGTCATGACAACACATTACCGTCCAATGATCACGACACGGGTGCTCTGATGAGAGGCCAGAACAGCGTGCCCCCTGACGGCATAAGTCATTATGGGGTTAAATACATGACATTCTTGCCCAGGGTTCACAGAAAGGAGACATTTATTAATTTTATGGTTATCTGACTAGGCAGTACCAATAAACCCCGGAATTAAATACAACAGTCTAACTGCCACCTTGCGCCATCCACAAAACAATTTGTGGTGCCTCTGAGCAACTAAAGTGGAAACTGATGGGACAAGCATTGGCAATAATTATAGAGGAGCATTTCCTCTCTCATGAAAGGGTTCTGGACACTAAGGGTCCCGTTACATGTAGCGAGCACCAGCGATACGACCAGCAATCTGACCTGGCAGGGATCACAGGAACGTCGCTACATGGTCGCTGGTGAGCTGTCAATCAGGCAGATCTCCACAGCGATCAGAGATCAGCCAGAATTAGAATATCATCAAAAAATTATTTTATTTCAGTCATTCAATACAAAAAGGGAAACTCATATTATATAGAGTCATTACACACAGGGGGATCTATATTTCTATACTGTGTCATATAGAGTAATTACACACAGAGGGAACTATTCCTATATATTATATAGAATAATTACACGCAGAGTGATCTATTCCTATATATTATATAGAGTCATTATGTACAGAGGGATCTATTTCTATATATTATAGAGTCATTACACACAGAGTGATCTATTCCTATATATTATATAGAGTCATTACACACAGAGTAATCTATTCCTATATATTATATACAGTCATTACACACAGAGGGATCTATTCCTATATATTATATAGACTCATTACACATAGAGGGATCTATTTCTATATATTATATAGAGTTATTACACACAGAGTGATCTATTCCTATATATTATATAGTCATTACACGCAGAGTGATCTATTCCTATATATTATATAGAGTCATTACACACAGAGTAATCTATTCCTATATATTATATACAGTCATTACACACAGAGGGATCTATTCCTATATATTATATAGACTCATTACACATAGAGGGATCTATTTCTATATATTATATAGAGTTATTACACACAGAGTGATCTATTCCTATATATTATATAGTCATTACACGCAGAGTGATCTATTCCTATATATTATATAGAGTCATTACACACAGAGTGATCTATTCCTATATATTATATAGAGTCATTACACGCAGAGTGATCTATTCCTATATATTATATAGAGTCATTACACACAGAGGGATCTATTCCTATATATTATATAGAGTCATTACACACAGAGTGATCTATTCTTATATATTATATAGTCATTACACACAGAGTGATCTATTCCTATATATTGTATAGAGTCATTACACACAGAGGGATCTATTTCTATATATTATAGAGTCATTACACACAGAGTGATCTATTCCTATATATTATATAGACTCATTACACACAGAGGGATCTATTTCACGTGTTTATTTCTGTTAATGTTGATGATTATGGCTGACAGCCTCATTCGATATTGGTCAAGCCAGATCTAGAATCTACTTTCATAGTTAAATTAGATGCCTCAGAGAATGGAGGAATCTAATTAAAGTACACAAATTTATGAAGGAACAGTACAGAGATCTATATAATGATCGTTTACACCTAGGCCTACATCTTTGACCAAAGGACATCCTCTACATCTGGAGGAAAGAAGGTTTAATCATCTTCCCATATGGCAAATTTTTACTGTACGCCCGTAATAAGATGATACAATTCTCTACAAAACCATGCTGAGATACGTGCTCCATTAAACAAATTCAAGAAATGCTTGGATGTCTTTTCTGCAAAAAATAACATTACAGGTTATGGAAATATATTCACCGATATTAGCACCAATCCATCCGCTAGGAGTAGCTTGATAAACCTGGTAAATAATCGATGTGTTTTTGTCAGGCCAATGGGACTCAGGTAGAAAACAACTTCTGAGTGCAGTTAAACAGAATCCCACTAGAGGTCATTATCACAAGCGTAGGGATCATCTATCATTCAGGGTCTATGCCGGGATGTCACATCTGTACAGAGGAGCAAACAAACCAAAGTCAAATACATAGCCGAGGTCAGATGCTGGCAAAACAAGTCAACACCTGGGAGGGAGTGGAGGACACAAAATAGGACTGGAGTCCAGAGGACAGGGAGGTACAGAGGTAGTCTTGGGCAGGACGGATGGAGGCCAGGACAGAAAGGAGGAACGGAGGTCAGGCCGGGCAAGAGGGATGGACGTCAGGATGGGCTGGGGAAATGGAGGTCAGGTCAGGCCGGAAGGCCAGAGGTCAGGATGAACAGAACCAGCAGGACAAGAAGCAGAGAACCTCTTACAGGAATAGTGCACGCAGCAGCGCCGGAAATATTACTGGCGGTGTCCCAGAGGTAGCAACACCACTAAATGGCATTATGACCCCTGGAGTGAGGCAATACTAAACAGGCCCCTCCCATGAGACCAAAACCCCTGGAACAGATACACGCACCACCTCAGCGGCGGTTGAGCCATGCGTGAATCATAACAGTTTTAATAACAAACTTGAGGTGCATTAAAAATATCTAAATAAAAATGGTAATATTCATGTACAATGTGTTTCGGCTGAAATAGCCTTCATCAGGTACATGCACAAATCAGTCACTGATATTTGCATATACCTGATGAAGGCTATTTCTGCCAAAACGCGTTATACTTGTATATGAAAAAAATAGTTTATAATTTTTAATGTAACTCAAGTTTGTTATAAAAACATGTCGATTGTTTTACCAAGTTCGTCAAGGAAACTTCTTTTTCTTCCAAGGTATTCCTCTTAAAGCTAGAGTCACCGTTGTGATTGACTCACATGTGACTCGTGTGAGTCTTGCATCGCATCACTCGGCATGGCCTGCTACTTTCTGGACAGGAGCATCTCAGCTGCATAGAAATACATGGAGCTGACCCACTCCTGTCAGGAGAGCAGCTGCGAGACTCACATGAGTCACAAGCGGGTCAATTGCAAGTGTGAATCCAGCCTTAAGCATGGATTGGCGCTAACATCAGTGAATATATTTTTGTTTTATTCTGATTGGATCTATTGGAAGAATCCCGTTCACCACACCGAACCAGCTCCTCCTACTAGGAAGGATTCCTGCATTTGAGGCGCTTAATTTCATATGCTGAAAGGTGAGTGCACTTGCATTCACACCGATTCAACTGACATATTAACACCAGGCTTAGATAGTGCCGCACATTTCTTTCCCTCTGTTCTCAGGTGGAGGTCCAGCATTCCCGGTTATGGGTAGTAGATTCTGGAGATTTAGGCTGGAATCACACGATTGTATGAAAAAATGGTCCCATTCACATCCAGCAGAGTTGTACGAGTGGTATCTGTGTGGTATTCTGTGTGTACTGCGAGTGTTATGGGAGTCGGTGATTTTTTGCCTCACTTATCATCCGTGTGCTGTCCACGTGCAATCCGCTTTTTTCTTAGCAACTATTTGTCATTTACAGGACCATTTACAGTGTTCTGTGCTACATGATAGCAATGTATCCATAAAATCGGACGTTACTAGGATGGCCCATGTGCTGTCCGTGTGGCGTCCATTTTTTTCTCGAACTAATTGACTTGTATTGGTGATTTCGGCATCCAATCGCAGCATGTCACGACTTTTCTCTCATCCAGAATCTGGAGGAGAAAATAGCTGACCAACTGTTCTGCCTCTTAACTAACATTGGTCCGAGTGCAATGCAAGATTTTCTCGCATTGCACTCACGCAAGTCATACGCTGATTGATTGTGACTGATTGTCATAAGTGGAGTTAGGAAGGATTTTTTTTCCCTAATATTGGTAAATTAGCAACTGCCTCATGGGGTTTTTGCCTTCATCTGGATCAATATGCTAGGATATAGGTTGACATTGATAGATTTTTGCCTTCTTTCAGCTTTAAAACTCTAAACTTAGATGAAAGCTTCTTTGAAAATTATTTTCCGTAAACCAGTGTCTCCAAACCAGAGGTTTAAGAACCATAGGTGGTTTTCAAACTCTCTGTATGTAGCTTTCTATCTATATTTAGCAGCAAGCTAGTATATATCTAAGGAACCAGGGATATTACAACTCCTCAAGAGTAATCATTGTATCGCTATTAGCTGACATCAGGATGAGAATATTAGTGTAAGAAGTCTGGTTTCATGATAAAAATTAAGTTTTAGGGAGTCCAAGAGTCAAATCAGTAATCAGTAAGAATATCACATCGTTACTCAAGAGAATAGTCAGGAACATAAAATTTTAGTCCAACAGATGTGTGACGCCCTCGACTAGCCAGGTAATCACAGATAGCGCCCAGCACAACACCTGTCCCCTAAAAAAGTGTCATCAGCCAACCATTAAAACCTAGTCACCTCTCTCAGTGCTTGATGGACACACCAGGGGGCGGTTGGCCACGCCCACCGAGGAGTTGCAGGAAACACAGACAGTCTAGTCCTGAAGTTCAAGTCTAGAAGCAGGCCTGCGTGTCAGGTCTGCAACTAACTGACAGGTGCCAGGGTAGGAGCCCTGGTACCTCTGGCTAGGAGGCATACGGTGGCCTCAGCCTGCAGGAGCCGGGAAGACAGCTCGGTGGAACCGTGGTGGACCGGTACAGGGTAGTGGCCCGCCGGTGCCTAACCGGGGAACCGACTCGGAAACCGGAGCACAAAGGGGGGTACTCAGACCCTGAAACGAGGTCCAGAAGCCATTGGACCGAGTTAATTAACTGATTGCGGTCTGGACTATAGGTCCTTTCCCACCCAAAGTCGCGACTGAAGACAACAGCCCAACGAGGGGAATAGAAAGCCACCGCACAGGCAGAGAGATCCCACGGGCCAGCATCTGCGGGCAAAAGGGCTCTCCCGACATCCACAAAGCCAGGGAGCAGACTCCCGTCGCTGAAGTGCAGGCAGTCCACAGATTCACAACACAGTGCAGGAAAAAGGCAGAGACCACCAACCGGGTGGGGGACCTGACTCAGCCGGCTGCGGGCACCGACCACCATCAACTTGTTTTACCAAAGACTTGTGCGTGTTACTAATTGTGAGTACAACTGTGCCCTCCGGCTGCGCACCTCCCTGCACTGCCCAACCACACAACACCCAACGGGTCCCGGGGCCATCATCCCTGCCCACGGAGGGGTTAACATCTTGCTGCATCAACATCTCCCCCGGGTGCCCTGTAACTGCAGCGGTGGTGTCTACCTTCACTACATCCCATGGGTGGCGTAACGAACTTAAC
The DNA here is from genome assembly GCF_048569485.1 of Anomaloglossus baeobatrachus. Lineage (NCBI taxonomy): Eukaryota > Metazoa > Chordata > Amphibia > Anura > Aromobatidae > Anomaloglossus > Anomaloglossus baeobatrachus. The sequence goes on from NC_134358.1 coordinate 56,278,618, forward strand.
CACGGCTCCGGCTGTACACCTACGTCCCCTAAACCGCCAGCCCCCCTTTCAGATCGAAGTAACCACAGGGCCCCCGGGTCCGGAGACGCTCGAGCCACCTACCAGCGAGCCCGGATCCGAGCGGCTCGGCTGCAGCCGAGCGTGGGGCGGTACAGATGCACCAGGGTAGGATACAATAACTGACACTGAGTACAGGAAGTGGGGAAATTATTAAAGTGTCGGAGCAGGCTTTTAATTGGTCCACTGATGGGATTTTGTGATTGGCCAGTAAGCTAGACCAAATAATTATATTAGATCCCTGTTAATCAAGATGTTGGGTGTGCCTGACAGAGATGATCTGCAAACAACAGAGTAAGGGGAGTATGATATTTATTTTTTTTCAAAGGTTTTTCATGGTTGCACAGTAAGCTCCTGACTGTAACATTGCCAAATAGTACCTCTTTTTAGCTTATGAGAATTTCTTTAAGGCCTCCTTCACACGTCAGTATGTATGATGCTGTACTGGTGTAGTGGGTGAGCATACCCCTACAAAGGGAGCTTAGTTGACCGGAGATGCCATTAATAAAAGTGTTTTATTTGTGTTGTGTTAGGGCACCCTTAGTGGCCGGGTGGGACGGCTGTCACCACAGTGGAAGGAGGAGCCGGCAGAAATCAGGGGGAGGAAGGAGAAGTGTATGTGTGTGTGAGTGAGCAGTTGGATCCGGGACGTGAGAGAGTGAAGATCAAGGGGCAGAGTGTGGGGGCTGAATTAAGAGGGGACGCCGGAGAGAACGGGAGTGTACGGAACCTCGGAGAGTGAAGCAACTGGTGTGGGTCCGGTGTGTGTGTAACCGCCAGTGGGAGCCCGGCGAAGTGGAATAACCAGGGCACATCCCCACGTGAGGGTACGTCAGGGCAGGTTGTCCCCCAGCCCCAGAAAGTGTTTTTCTCGCAACAGCCGGATTGTGACTTCGTGTGTAAATAAAGATGTCTTCTGTTTTCACCACATCCTGCCTGAAGACTGTTTGTACAACGACTGACGATGACATCACCACACTCTGCCCCACCAAGTTAGTTCCCAACTTTGCAGTAGTGATGGAGCCAGGGGAGAGCCTTGAATCTACAAAGGCCACGACTACAAGGCCGGAGGCCCCCCTGGCCCCTCATTTCATGTGGCGTAGTCGGCAGGATGCGAATTCCCTGCCGGGGACCCAAGAAGCCGGAGATCAAGTGGTGCCTAGGGCACAGGATCCGGACTATGCGAGAAGATTTCCAGTCTCATGGTGGGAAGAAAATACAGTGCCTGCAGCGTTGGACCGGGCACAAGATGGCGGCAAGATGGCCGTCGTCTGTGAAGAGGAAGAAAGCGCGCGAAAAGTTGGCGCCAAAAGAAGAGCCTGGGGCTGGCCGGTGCCGAAGAAGAAGTTCGGAGTACTCCGCCCAAAGAGGGGAGGCGCCAGTCCCAGGGCATGCAGAAAAACATGCGAAGTGGGCGGTGTTTTGAAGAAAAAGAAGAACCGCCGCGGAGGGGTCAATATGATGTGTGAGACTGGGGGTGGAGTATGCTCAAGAGCGGGAAAAATAGACCCGCCTCCACTTCCTCCAGTATCTCCACTGACCTTGCGGCCATTGCCAGAGCTACCCAGCGTTTACACCATGGAGACCTCCAGGCAGCAACAGGAGATAGAAACCGCGATGGCCCTCACCCATCTGGGCAGAGGACGCCCCAAGCAGTCTGCGGCTGCAGCTGCGAATGTGTCATCGCTTGCGTTACCGGCCGCTCCTGTGGGCCAAGGACGCCCGTCTAAGGTTACCTGGATCACCACGTGGGACGCCGTGACCGGGGGAACCACAACGGAGGTCCGGGCGACCTATGACAATCCGCTGCCGGTGGGGAATCGGCCTCCGGGAATCCTTCCAGACTCAGAGACACCTCCGCCCGTCGCGGTGGAACTGCCGACCCCTGCTCCTGTGCAAGCCCCGGAGGACTCACCTATCCGGAAGCTAGAACAGGATAATTGGGGCTTTTTCTGGGACCCGGTGGAGCCGTCTTCCATACCTTACAGGAAGTCGCCGTCCCCAGAGCCGGACCCCGTCCTGGAGAGACTGCTCGCGGAAACTGTCGCCCGGGAGATGATGACCGGTCCCCGGGGTGAAGAGCTGGAGTTGCAGTTTACCACGGGTATAGGGGTGAAATTTAACCAGCAAGGGGGCTACGGTTTTATCCGGGAAGAGACGACCGGTGACGATTATTTTTATAACCGGGTACATTTGGATGTCAAGGGTTTACCTCAGCGTCTCCACACGCTCTACCCAGGAGAGAAAGTCCGGTTTATACCTGAAGTGGGGTGCCGCGGCCTCTTTGCGGTCAGCTTCTCCCATATGCCCACCTCCCAAGAAGCTATTCAGTGGCAGCAGGAGTTAGAGTGGGAGGAACACCAATGCCGGCGGCGGGCGCAGTCAAGACCGGTGCTGGGTGAATCCTCTCAGTCAAGACGCACGCTAGCCGTCGCTCCAGAAGTGAAGCCCGGACCGCCTGCCGACTCGGAGAGGGGAACCCCGGCGGTGCTGGCTATCAGCCAGAGTCTTAACAGCAATCCGGTCATCGTCTTGGATATACCACCACCGCCTAGGGTAGCGACCCCATCGCCTCCATCGGTGACTGAGGAGACCATGGCACCGAAGCCTGCCGTTGCCTACGAGCCTTTTCAGCGGCTGCGCCGACAGCCCGGACAATCTCTGTCAGATTACATCAGGGCTCAGAGAGCCGAGTGGAAGCGGGTGTTGCACTCAGAATAGAACATTTTGACCGGTATATTGGAAGACCGGGTTTTCGTTTACAGTTGAAGTTCAGCAACGTTTAAGTGACTGAGCCCGGAGAGAGTCTGCTGCCGGACTGGGCTAGGGGCTCCTCCGCGACATGGAGAAAAAGTTTTGTGTTCCTGTTGCTCACAACCAAGACCGGGAGCGCTGCTAAGCCTCCGGGCACCACCAAAGACCGGGAGCGCTGCTAAGCCTCCGGGCATTACCAAGACCAGGCCGCCTGTTGTGGACTGGTTCGTAGTTTGTTCATCATGATGTACCTAGTTTTAAATATGTGTGTTGTTTTATGATGGAGCCTTGCCGGGAGGCTCGGGTTTTAAGAGGGGAGGTGTGTAGTGGGTGAGCATACCCCTACAAAGGGAGCTTAGTTGACCGGAGATGCCATTAATAAAAGTGTTTTATTTGTGTTGTGTTAGGGCACCCCTAGTGGCCGGGTGGGACGGCTGTCACCACAGTGGAAGGAGGAGCCGGCAGAAATCAGGGGGAGGAAGGAGAAGTGTATGTGTGTGTGAGTGAGCAGTTGGATCCGGGACGTGAGAGAGTGAAGATCAAGGGGCAGAGTGTGGGGGCTGAATTAAGAGGGGACGCCGGAGAGAACGGGAGTGTACGGAACCTCGGAGAGTGAAGCAACCGGTGTGGGTCCGGTGTGTGTGTAACCGCCAGTGGGAGCCCGGCGAAGTGGAATAACCAGGGCACATCCCCACGTGAGGGTACGTCAGGGCAGGTTGTCCCCCAGCCCCAGAAAGTGTTTTTCTCTGCAACAGCCGGATTGTGACTTCGTGTGTAAATAAAGATGTCTTTTGTTTTCACCACATCCTGCCTGAAGACTGTTTGTACAACGACTGACGATGACATCACCACACTCTGCCCCACCAAGTTAGTTCCCAACTTTGCAGTAGTGATGGAGCCAGGGGAGAGCCTTGAATCTACAAAGGCCACGACTACAAGGCCGGAGGCCCCCCTGGCCCCTCATTACATTGGAATCATGGACATAAAATCATTGGGTCTATTCACACATCAGTGATTTTTCAAGGACCGTGTGTCCGTGTGGTGCATATGCATCTTCGTGTGTTCCGCATGAAGACAAGTCAGTTTTTCTCTGGCCCCACTGATGTCACACAGACCACACAGTGGTGTGATAAGTGTGATACTTACCGGAGAAAACAAGTGTGTGTGAAATAAAATGAATTTCTATACTCACCTGTCTCTAGCAATGCCGTCTTCGGTGCTGCTGTCCCTTGCTTCAGGGCCAGCTCATTATGCTCATGCATATTCACTGAACCGCAGACCTGGAAGTAAGTGTGACCACAGTGCCGTTGACATCATTATCACGGACAGGTGAGTAAAAAGTTCCTGATCGCCATGTGCTGTTGACACACCCCAGGGCCTGTGGGGTACTCGGTTCTGGGTGTTGAATCATGGGGACGTGTCACAAATGGCCGGTGCCCAGTTCTGTGGCCCTGGTGGTCACTTGAAAAATGTTAAAGGAAAAATAAAATAAAAGAGAGAAAGCAAAACAAAAAAATATGTGTTTTTGTGGTTTTGCAGCAAAGGGGCCGCGGCTGCTGGACAGGACCTCTGGGGCTGGTGTTGTGGCAGCTGAGGTGTTTCTGCTCCCCACAAGTGGAGCGCGTAACCCCACGGCAACTGTTATGAGAGTCTGTGGTAGGGAGTGGGTGGACTACAGCGGCAGGAGCAGGATGGATAGGAGTTGTAGTTCTACTGGCAGTATCCTCCAGGGCTGACAGCACATGGAAAGAAAAAGGCAACACAAGTGCTGTGGCTCAAGATGTCTTTACTCAAAGTTTGTTATTTATGCCCGTGGGGTGCTGGTCTCCACCAAGATGGGCTCCAGACGATCCCGAACTCCTCGGATCTCAGTGCCGGTGTTGTGACCTGGTGGGCTTTTCCTCCATGAACCTGTTTGTAATTGATGGGTCCCCGTGCCCTGAAGCATTTTGGGGTCCCCTCTTGGTCTCTCAGTTCTGGCTCGTATGGCAAGGCAGCTTGAATATCTCAATGGCTTGGACCTCTGTCCCAGTTCCCGGATTCCCTCTTTGCTGCTGTGCCCCGGACACTAAAGTCGGTGAGGAACCTTGATGATTCCTTCACCTGGCAGATTTAACAAGTGAGCCTAAAGCGTCCTCCTGTACTAGGTCTCTGCACCCCACCTGTACTCGGTCCCGTGAGTACTGACACCTTACTTTCCCCAGCGACCATACTCCTTTTGTCCCACTGAAGTCACTAGGTCAGCTGGTGAGCTCCTCCCTCCACAAAGTCCCTCGCTGACTGACTTTTCAAACTCTCTCTATCGGTTCTTTAGACTTCTCCCTCTCCCTGGTAACTCCTCCTCCCTGACCCTGAGTTCCGGACCCAGTGGGTCGGGAGTCCCTAAGTGTAGTGGCATCCCATAGATCCAACCGCTGTTGTGACCCCCTTTGTGACCCGACCCTGGTCCCAGTCCCTATTGGGAAGGGAAGTCTGCCGAGTGTAGTTTGTGGTGTGGTGTAGATCTGGCACTGATCACTCAGGAATCCGGGATGAGCACAACACCTAAAATTAGGTGTCATAACCTGTGGAGACTGAAGCCTCAGTGGCGCCAGATTATCATGGATAGCACACGTATGCCAAAATCACAGCACATGGAGGGCCATACGCACCTTCAACACATCTGTGAAAAACATGTGTTTTTCACTGACGTGTCAAAGAAGCCTTACAATCTTAGAAAGTAGTTTCCTTGGGCTGATTACAAAAAAGTTACTTTGAGGGCCCATCAGAGCTTCATCTTAATATGTGCATGCCCACTTTCCATAAGGCTGAGGTCACTGGGGGATTACTGTGAGTGCTCTCATGGCACTAGGCACACGCTCGCAGCCCAGTGGGAGCCAAGTGTCATGAGAGTGTCATGCGACTGTGGTCCGATAGTGCAATCAGACCACAGTTGCAGTGGGGAGGACCAGCGCTTAGGAGGGGAGGGATATATCTCCCTATCTTCTCTGTTGTCCGCTGATGCGAGAATCGCACTGCTCTTGCGTTACAGCGGTGTAATGCAAGAGCAATGCGATGTTTCTCTCATCCCCATAGAGTTGAATGGGTGCGAGTGGAAGAAGGTCGTATTCCACCCGCAGCATGCTGCGACTGTTTTCTCGGCCCGATTAGGGCTGAGAAAACCATTGCTTATGGGAGCTGCCCCCTAGAGTAATATTAGTCTGAGTGGAATGCCATTTTTGTAGCGTATTCCACTCGCTCCGTATTACTCGCCGTGTGCGCTGACCCTTATTGCAAATTCAGGACAAAACATCAGTTCATATGTTTCTTCTGCCTCTTGCACTATGGGAAATAAATAGGGATGATCGAATACCGCAAATATTTGGCAACGCCCATATTCGCCAAATAGGTCGCCGCTATTCGACTACTTGCGAATATTCGATGCGCAATGTAAGCCTATGGGAAACCCGAATAGTTGCCGAATAGCAACTATTCGGACTTCCCATAGACTTACATTGTGCAATAGCGGCGAACTATTCGTCAGATATTCGCGAAGCCGAATATTGCCGAATATTTGTGATATTCGATCATCCCTAGAAATAAACCTTAGTGTTTGTCTCCAAAGAAGTTCCAAATGGGATTGGCTAATAAGGTCCTTTCTTTCATCAGATCTTGGACCAATCTAAGTATCCCACCCTACTGTTTTGGATCAGTCCGACCGTAATGTTACATTTATACTTGCAACCTACTAATCAATTCATATTTTTGATTTTTGTCCACCTATTTTCCTACTTTCAGTCAAGTGATATTAACGTCAACGTCGATGTCCTTCCAACAACTAGGCATAATATGTGGAAACCCAGAAATATGGTGCCAAGAAGCACTGAAATTACACAACCCTGGCAGTTTGGTATGTCACAAGTGTATTTTTAAGCATCATATGATGTTGTTAATGTCAGATATTAATATTTTGGCCAATTATTTGCTCACTGCATTAAACAATATTGTGAAAAGAAATGAGTGCCTTTCTCGTGCCAATATACGGGGTGTGGTTGGCAGACTTTGCTCCTCAGTTTTCCAGAGAGCAGCGACCTTGTGCCAAAATCTCATGACAAAAAGTACTTATGTGTAATGTCAATAGTTTCCTTCCTGTGATTCACAGTTGTATGTCAAGAAAATCTTCTTCAAATCTAATGCATTGGGATTTAAGAAGTTGGCCGGTAGCTGAGCTGTAAGCATGTATTGTATCTATGTATCATTTATAACTGCTAAAAACTAAGCGTATGGATACAAATGTATATGGATTATCTGCAATGGGAATTCTCAATGATCCATACAGGAAAGATAATTAAAGATACGTTTGACGTGTGGTTCTCTTGTAAACAGTAACCTTTCCCAAGAATGTAAAAAGATTCCGTCATTCTTGGCAGTCCATATTTTGTTCTGGGTAATAAAATTAAATTACACTATAGTTTTTGCTAGAAACTTATTTTTACGGGTAATTAATAATCAAGAACCAACTCGTTTCACCATAAATTTGCTTTCAATAACACTAGTGGGAATCCTTAACAAAACATAAAGTATAAATGGTCATTTTAATGGCTAAAAAATTAAAATATTTTTGATTATTGTTTTAAATTGGTCTGCACACTAGAGTTGAGCGCGGTTCGTGGTTCGTGGTTCTCCAGTTCGCGGCTCGAGTGATTTTGGGTGCTGTTCTAGATAGAACTAGAACTCGAGCTTTTTGATAAAAGCTCGATAGTTCTAGATACGTTCGAGAACGGTTCTAGCAGCAAAAAAAACAGCTAATTCCTAGCTGGATTTCCGCTGTAATAGTGTAAGTCACTCTGTGACTCACACTATTATGACATTTCAGTGTATAGTGTGCGGGAACAGCGCGTTCAGATCACTGCTGTATGGATAATTTTTTCCTTGTCTTCCTTCCCTAAGCGCCGCGTGTAGTGGGGCGGGCCAGCATGTCAGCCAATCCCAGACACACACACAGCTAAGTGGACTTTTAGCCAGAGAAGCAACGGCATGTGTGATAGGATGTCCATGTCACATGTCCCTGCATTATAAAAACGGACATTTTCCTCCAGCACGCCATTATCTGCCTTCTGCGTCCTTGGTGTCAGACATCACTGGCGCAGCTCCGTCCTTTGTCCTATCGCCGATACAGCTGTATACGCTCCATACACAGCGCTGGACAGCTTAGGGATAGCACTTTCTATCAGTCCTTTTAAGGGCTCATACCGGCAGGGTCAGAGCCATAGGTGACAGGTCCTGAAAACAGTTTAACAGCTACACAAGATGACAGCGTCTGTGTAGCTAAGGTCAGGGATTTCCTCGCTGCATTTCCCCATTAGGAGGGATAGAAAGGCAGGCTTCCTTTCCTCTACCCAGAGACCCACAACCCTGCTACTGTACCCTCCTGCCCTTTGCACACTCAAACTCATTGTTACTAAGCCATTATACTAGCAAATACTGAGTGAACTTAGTGGCATCCTAAACGTGGCTATTTGACTTCTGTATAGTCCCAGTAGTGCACAGATATTTGCAGCACGTCTGCCTGCATTGCACACTCAAACTCATTGTTACTTACTAAGACATTATAATACCAAAAATTGAGTAAACTTAGTGGCATACAAGAAGTGGCTGTTGTACTCCATTAGTGCAGCACTGGTGCAAATCTATGTGCAGCACCTCTGCAGGACACCCTCCTGCTCTGTTTTTAATAAGCTATAATGATAGCAAAAAATACTGCCATTTAGTGGCATCATAGAACTGGCTGTTGTATTTCATTATTGTCCCACTGGTGCCAAGATATTTCTAGCACCTCTGCATGACACCCTCATGCACATTTTGCTACGCTAATGTTATAGCAAACTCAGGGAATTCATTGCTGCATTTGATCATTCGGAGGGATAGAAAGTCAGGCTTTCTTTAGCTTTTCCTTCTGTTCATAGACAGCATCTCCAAGTCCACACCCGAAGAGCAATTTCTCCTCCACGTGTAAGTGTGTAGAGGCAGCTAGTGCGCATGCGTGTGCCGATTTACCCCAGCTGCAGCATAACTACAGTGTTTCGCCTAGTGAGTATGCTCAGCCTGACTGTGCCATTCCTGACGCTAAGTATTCATTTCGGGATACAGCGCATGCTCCCACACTTAGTGTGAAAAGCCTCTTTGCACAGGTACTTGCATTCCGTGCCAGGTCTAAGTCCTGCTTTGTGCCGAGACACCATGCTAAAGATGATAGTCTTTTTTCAGAGACTCTATTTCATGCAACTGACCATGCTCAGGCACTTACTGCATCAGAAACTAGGTCCGGTAATGAACTCTTTGGCCCTGCCCCTGATGTGGGGGGCCCATATAGACCACAGGGCATCAGGTGTCCTGACGATGTTGCCAGGCCACTCCCAAATGGCTTGCAGAGGCCCGCCCCTATGACTTGTCACCTCATTATTGATGGTCAGACGATGACTGGTGAGGTGTTTGTGTCGTGGCAGCCATGAGATCATTAGTGAAGTTGCGGTTCCAAATAGGACGCTAGTTATGCCACTCATGACGTGTCACTCTGCTTTTGTCTCCAGGAGGTGCATTGTGGTCCACCCTGGTTTGGGGCGGACCCAGGTTATAAAACAGGCTGGAGCCAACAAGGAGGTGCGCAGTCTTCTATTATGCTCCGAAAGAGCACACCTCCATGTGTTGAACCCATTGCGGCTTTAGGCCAGAGGTAGGCAGGGATAGGGCATCGATGCAGGCCGCCACCACAGTTGGTAACGCAGAACGGTTAAGACCAGCTCCTGTCCTACAAGTCCTGCTTGTGCAGCCCAGTGGCATTAACAGGCCTGCTGCTGTTGATGCGCCTGCTGTCCACAGGTGTGGCCCCAATGCACACGGTCAGCGTACTGAATGGCCCCTGTGATGTTAACAGGGAGTTCCTGGGCTGGGTGGGCGTGTGGACCCTGTGACGCTAACAGGGCTCCCAGTCTCCAGATCCGAATGGCGTCTAACTCGGTTCAGGCAACTATTAGTTTCATAGCCACACAGATCTGTATCCTCCACCAAACCTTCCAGTTGCCAACCTCTCCTTTTTCATCTGGGAGCACGGTGGACATTGACTGCTGATGGGGATATATACCTTTCTCTTTCTTTTTTTATTAATTTTCGTTATATAGCGGTAACATAGTATATACCACCTTATCCAAATCTGCCAGTCCCACCGTAACAGATGGTGTTTCTTCAGCAAATGTTACTTTTGCTTAACCACCAAACCCACTGACAAAAACTTTTTTCCCCTTTCCAACACACCTGTTCCCCTTTCCACCAGCATTTGTCCTTTTTCAACTCATTTTGTATATGACCAAAAGTGCAACTCTGCAGGAACACCGTACTCAATGCCATCTCAGCACAGCAGCCAGCCCTCGGTCCCTCAGATGTGGACAAGTAAAAGCCCATTTCCTCCTATCCATGACAAAGCGTTGAGTTTCACTCTGTGCAGCACTGGTGTTTACAGGAAAAGCAGATCTAAGAATCCGTACCACCTTCTGCAGATACTCCTGTATACGTGCGTCCATTTCTATGGCAGGAATTATTTCGCCAAATTTTGTCTTGTACCGGGGATCTAACAGTGTGGCAACCCAGTAGTTAGCATTACTTCGAATTCGTACAATCCGAGGGTCATGTTGTAGGTAGTGCAGCAAGAAGGCGCTCATGTGTCTTGTGCATCCAGGAGGACCAAGTCCTTGGTTTGTTGGTGGCAGAGAGGTGAGAATCGTGCCTCCTTCCTCTGCCCTCTCCCCCCAACCTCGCACAACCGAAATGTGAGCAAGCTCTCACTCATCTGCTGAGTCTTCCATGCCCATCGCAAGTTCGTCCTCCATTTCTTCATGGGCTCCTGCACCTTCCTCAACAATTTTTGCTGATACTATGCGCCCTTGTTAATCCCTATCCCCCACCATGACTGCCGCCTAGGTGCCGCTCAACGTATGGACCTTGTACATCTTATTATCCCTTCTGCATATGACTCCTCCTGTACTTCCTCCCCTTCCTCCCCTTTCTCTTGGACCAACACCTGACTCCGAATAATGCTTACAGTGTGCTCCATCTTGTAGATGACCAGAATTGTCACGCTGAGAATGGCATCGCCATTGCTAAACATCTTCGTCGACATTTGTAAACTGTGTAGAAGGGTGCATAGGTCCTTGATCTGACACCACTCCAGCAGCGTGATCTGCATTACCTCTGGATCAAGTTAGCCCAGGGTATACATCATACCGTATTTCAGCAGTGCTCTGCGGTGCTGCCACAGACGCTGCAACATGTGCAGATTCCAATTCCTGCGTGTCGGAACATCGCATTTCCGGCGTTTAACCGCCAGACCCTAAGACTTCAAAAGCGATGAAAGTTGTTGAGCTGCTGGGTGCGAAGGATGAAAGTGAGCACATAGCAGCGTGCCCGCTGCACAAGGCCATGTAGGCCGGGATGGTATTTTAAAAATTGCTGGAGAATCAGATTCAACACGTAAGCCATACAAGGCATGTGTGTCACATTGCCCTGACGAAGGGCCACAGACAGGTTTGCATCATTGCCGCACACGGCTGTTAAGTCACCAACGTAGTCCACTCAATCAATTTGTACTCCGGTCGCCAGGTGACAACGTGTTCCTTTCGTGCATAGTGCTGATGATGGGAAAGGAGTTGATGCCTGCGGCGCAGGTGGACGCAGGTTATGGTCACCCACTGGGTTGCGTTACCTTGACAGATACAGAACCACAGGCTGAATGTAGGTGGTGGGTATCTCACAGATGAAGTACCATCATTCAGCTACAACCTGTCTGCAGACCACTGCCAGACAAAGCTATGAACCTTTTGTTACTGTTAGCCGCAGTTCAGTTTTATGAGTTTGTGTGCTTGTTACCTGACTACTTTTCCTGCTTGCTGTTTATGTACCTCATTGGCCGATCCGCATTTCACCTCTGCTTGTTTTCTGATTAAGTCCTGGCCATCCCATTCTGTTCCTCTTCCTCAATTAATGTTTTTGACCCTGCATGACTACTTTTCTCTGGAACTGCAGCCTTCCACAGGTATTGATCAACTTGGGCCCTGTGTAATTCCAAATCACTGTATAGGGGTTAAAGGGTTTCAGGGTTCTGGGTGTCCAGCTTGGTGAGTGGCTTGCCTCTAGCCTATCCTTTACAGCCCATCTGAGTGTGTCGATCCAAGCAGCCATTACACCGTGCCCTCTGCAGAAGGCCATGTAGGCCGGGATAGTGTTTTAAAAATTGCTGGACAACCAGGTTCAACACGTGAGCCATACAAGGCACGTGTGCCACATTGCCCTGAAGAAGGGTTGCAGACTGGTTTGCATCATTGTCGCACCCGACCTTCCCTGGCTGCTGGTTGAGTGGAGACAACCATTGATGAAACTCGGTCTCACTCTCCAGAGCTAACCGTCCACAATTCCTCAGTGGTGTCTCACATTTCCCCTACATTTCAAAGTAAACATTTGACCGCCTGATGGCCTTGAGCTCTGCTGCCAGCATAGTAAGGAGGGTGTGGGATTCCTTGGGCGCAGTTACAAGGAAGGGTGGACTGACCACACAGGGTTTGGGCCGAGGTGGAGGACCCACACGAGGTTGAGGAGGCAGAAGCAGTGGAGGAACTTGTACATACAGAGGAAGGATTGACACACAAGTCGTGGGGACGGCAAGACTTGTACAGCAAACCCTTCTCCATCTCTCACCATAGTTACCCAGTGCCCAGTCAGCAACATGTAACTCCCCTGTCCATGCTTACTGGTCCAAGTATCTGTGGTGAAATGCACCCTGTCACACACAGAGTTTCTCAAGGAATCGGTGAGGTTGTGCTCGACCTACTGTTGTAGCACGGGCACGCCTTTCTTGGAGAAGGAGTGACGACTGGCCATTGGCTCTTGGGGCACTGCAATGGGCATAAGGTCTCGAAAATCCTCGGTCTCAAAAGGGTGTAAAGGCAGCCTTTCTGTTGCCAACAAGTTGCAGATGATGAAACTCAACCTCTTAGGCATGTCATGCCCTTCGAAAATCATGTAAAACACAGCGAGGGGACTCCAACCACAGTCTCCCTCATTGCCACTAATTGGGCCACACACACCCCACTTGACTGGCATCACTTGACCCCCCTTTTCAAAATGAAACAGATGCTTTGCATGAAGCACTCTCAAAAATACACGTGCCTTTCCCATCCCCTGGCTGACCCAGGGGAAAAAAAGTCCTCTTAGAGCCATGACTTGTTCATCTTGGTTCTTTTAGAAACACAGCGAGGGGACTCCAACCACAGTCTTCCTCGTTGCCACTAATTGGGCCACACACACCCCACTTGACTGGCATCACTTGATCCCCCTTTTCAAAATGAAAAAGATGCTTTGCATGAAGCACTCTCAAAAATACGCGTGCCTTTCCCGTTCCTTGGCTGACCCAGGGGAAGAAAAGTCCTCTGAGAGCCATGTCCACATTGTCAGTGGACAGACACGTGTGCTTATCTGCCAGCAGACCCCCAGCAGCACTGAAGACAGGTTCCGAGAGAACGCTGGCTGCAGGACACGACAAGATCCCCAAGGCGTATGTGGCAATCTCAGGCAATTTATCCAGATTGGAAGCCTAAAATGAGCAGGGCTCAAGTTGCACAGTAATGGCATCGATGTTTCCTTGCATATACTCATATATCTGTGTGTCCTCCTCTTTTTCCTTGTCCAGCTCTTTTGTTTTCGCATGAGTATATGTCCTTGTCACTTTCCCATGTGTTTGTGTTGTGTTGTGAGTTGTTTGTCACCTTTTGGAAACCTTTGAGGGTGTTTTCTAGGTGTTTTTATGTGTTTGTGAATGCCTGCCATTGTTTCCTATGCAGTTCGAGTTCGGTTCGTCGAACGTTCGACGAACCGAACTCGAACGGGAGCTCCGTTCGGCGAACCGACCTCGAGCCGAACCGCGACCGGTTCGCTCATCTCTACTGCACACGTCTATTAGATGATACTCAATAAGATAAAAATGGTTTTATGCAAGATACACATTTTGGATTTGGATAAATAAACTGTATAAAAAGCTGCAATGATGTGTTTAACCAAAAACGCTGCTTTTATGTGAATTTTTTTTTAAATTGTGATTAGGCGTTGTTTAAACATATCATAAATCCTGTCTTTTTTCAGCGGATTTTTATCTGCATTTTTTTGCAATGTCTTATCTTATTATTGCATTTTTTTCTGCATTTATTTCTGCATGTTCCCTTTTATTTGATGCCTTTTTAGTGCAAATTTCAAGCAGTGTATATAATGTTTTTTTTTTAGTATGGAAAAATACACTTAAAAACACAATTGTTTTTTACATGTGGTTTGTTAGGCTCCCCACAGATGTGTAGGTTATTATTATTATTATTATTATTATTATTATTATTATTATTATTATTTATAAAGCACCATTAATTCCATGATGCTGTACATGAGAAGGGGGTTACATACAGAATACATATATAAGTTACAGTAGACAGACTAGTACAGAGGGAAGAGGACCCTGCCCTTGCACGCTTACATTCTGTAAGATATTGGGGAGGAGACAGTGGGCAGGTTGTTGGTTGGACAGCAGCTCCAGCACGGTGGTGAGGCAGCAGCCCTGACATGGTGGTGAGGCAGCAACTCCGGCACGTTGGTGAGGCAGCAGCTTCGGCACGGTAGTGAGGCGGCAGCTCCAACACGTTGGTGAAGCAGCAGCTTCGGCACGGTGGTGAGGCAGCAGCTCCGACACTTTGGGGAGGCAGCAGCTTTGGCACGGTGGTGAGGCAGCAGCTCCGACACGTTGGTGAGGCAGCAGCTTCGGCATGGTAGTGAGGGGCAGCTCCGGCACGGTGGTGAGGCAGCAGCCCCGGGATGGTGGTGAGGTAGCAGCTCCGGCACGTTGGTGAGGCAGCAGCTTCGGCACGGTGGTGAGGTGGCAGCTCCGGCATGGTGGTGAGGTAGCAGCCCCGGGATGGTGGTGAGGTAGCAACTCCGGCACGTTGGTGAAGCAGCAGCTTCAGCACAGTGGTGAGGTGGCAGCTCAAACACGTTGGTGAGGTGGCAGCTCCGACACGTTGGTGAGGCAGCAGCTTCGGCACGGTGGTGAGGCCGCAGCTCTAACACATTGGTGAGGCAGCAGCTTCGGCACGGTGGTGAGGCGGCAGCTCTGGCTCTGTGGTGAGGTGGCAGCCCCGGCATGGTGGTGAGGCAGCAGCTCTGGCACATTGGTGAGGCAGCAGCTTCAGCACGGTGGTGAGGCCGCAGCTCTGACACATTGGTGAGGCAACAGCTTCGGCACGGTGGTGAGGCGGCAGCTCCGGCATGGTGGTGATGCGGCAGCTCCGGCACGGTGGTGAGGCAGCAGCCCCGGCATGGTGGTGAGGCAGCAGCTCTGGCACGTTGGTGAGAAAGCAGCTTCGGCACGGTGGTGAGGTGGCAGCTCCAACACGTTGGTGAAAGCAGCAGCTTCTGCACGGTGGTGAGGCAGCAGCTCCGACACGTTGGTGAGGCAGCAGCTCCGTCATAGTGGTGAGGCAGCAGCTCCATCACGGTGGTGAGGCAGCAGCTCTGGCACAGTGGTGAGGCAGCAGCTTCGGCACGGTGGTGAGGTGGCAGCTCTGGCATGGTGGTGAGGCAGCAACCCCGGGATGGTGGTGAGGTAGCAGCTCCGGCACGTTGGTGAAGCAGCAGCTTCAGCACGGTGGTGAGGTGGCAACTCAGACACGTTGGTGAGGTGGCAGCTCCGACACGTTGGTGAGGCAGCAGCTTCGGCACGGTGGTGAGGCCGCAGCTCTGACACATTGGTGAGGCAGCAGCTTCGGCACGGTGGTGAGGCGGCAGCTCTAGCTCTGTGGTGAGGTGGCAGCCCCGGCATGGTGGTGAGGCAGCAGCTCTGGCACGTTGGTGAGGCAGCAGCTTCAGCACGGTGGTGAGGCCGCAGCTCTGACACGTTGGTGAGGCAGCAGCTTCGGCACGGTGGTGAGGCGGCAGCTCCGGCATGGTGGTGAGGTGGCAGCTCTGGCATGGTGGTGAGGCAGCAGCCCCGGGATGGTGGTGAGGTAGCAGCTCCGGCACGTTGGTGAAGCAGCAGCTTCAGCACGGTGGTGAGGTGGCAGCTCAGACACGTTGGTGAGGTGGCAGCTCTGACACGTTGGTGAGGCAGCAGCTTCGGCACGGTGGTGAGGCCACAGCTCTGACACATTGGTGAGGCAGCAGCTTCGGCACGGTGGTGAGGAGGCAGCTCTGGCTCTGTGGTGAGGTGGCAGCCCCGGCATGGTGGTGAGGCAGCAGCTCTGGCACGTTGGTGAGGCAGCAGCTTCAGCACGGTGGTGAGGCCGCAGCTCTGACACATTGGTGAGGCAGCAGCTTCGGCACGGTGGTGAGGCGGCAGCTCCGGCATGGTGGTGATGCGGCAGCTCCGGCATGGTGGCGAGGCAGCAGCCCCGGCATGGTGGTGAGGCAGCAGCTCTGGCACGTTGGTGAGAAAGCAGCTTCGGCACGGTGGTGAGGCCGCAGCTCTGACACGTTGGTGAGGCAGCAGCTTCGGCACGGTGGTGAGGCGGCAGCTCCGGCATGGTGGTGATGCGGCAGCTCCGGCACGGTGGTGAGGCAGCAGCCCCAGCATGGTGGTGAGGCAGCAGCTCTGGCACGTTGGTGAGAAAGCAGCTTCGGCACGGTGGTGAGGTGGCAGCTCCGACACGTTGGTGAAAGCAGCAGCTTCCGCACGGTGGTGAGGCAGCAGCTCCGACACGTTGGTGAGGCAGCAGCTCCGTCATAGTGGTGAGGCAGCAGCTCCATCACGGTGGTGAGGCAGCAGCTCTGGCACGGTGGTGAGGCAGCAACTCCGGCACAGTGGTGAGGCAGCAGCTCTGGCACGGTGGTGAGGCAGCAGCTCTGGCACGGTAGTGAGGCAGCAGCTCTGCCATGGTTAGGTATAGTTACCATTTAGTTACCTCTTAGTAGTTGCGTTTTTTTATACTGCAAAAAATGTATTGTATTATGCTGTGTGCACATAGGGAGTTTTTGCTGTACTTTTTGCTGTGTTTTTTATTGCAGGAAATCCTGATGACAGCAAAATCTATGAATATTCTTAAGTGTTAGGCGGGCTTTGCACACTGCGACATCGCAGGTGCGATGTCGGTGGGGTCAAATTGAAAATGACGCACTTCCGGCATCGCATGCGACATCGCAGTGTGTAAAGCCTAGATGATACGATTAACGAGCGCAAAAGCGTCGTTATCGTATCATCGGTGCAGCGTCGGCGTAATCCATGATTACGCTGACGCGACGGTCCGATGTTGTTCCTCGCTCCTGCGGCAGCACACATCGCTGTGTGTGAAGCCGCAGGAGCGAGGAACATCTCCTACCGGCCTCACTGCGGCTTCCGTAGGATATGCGGAAGGAAAGAGATGGGCAGGATGTTTACATCCTGCTCATCTCCGCCCCTCCGCTCCGATTGGCTGCCTGCCGTGTGACGTCACAGTGACGCCGCACGACCCGCCCCCTTAACAAGGAGGCGGGCCGCCGGCCACAGGGACGTCGCACGGCAGGTGAGTGTGTGTGTGAAGCTGGCGTAGCGATAATTTTCGCTACGCCAGCTATCACCACATATCGCTGCTGCGACGGGGGCGGGCACTATCGCACTCGGCATCGCAGCATCGGGCTGCGATGTCGCAGTGTGCAAAGCCCGCCTTATGCACACATTCAGGATTTTGTTGCAGAAAAAATCTGCAGCATGTCAATTCTTTCTGTGTTTTTTCCTATGTTTTCACCATTGAAAGCAATAAAAAAAAATGTATCAACAATGAGGCAAATCGAGACAAATCGATGCAAAAATGTGCGTTTTTTTCAGCAGTGTTTATCTGATTTAAGTCAGTTTCTGTTGCAGTAAATGTGTTTTATTTGCATATTTTCCCTATAGGCTAGAATGAGGTGATGAATTTATTAATAGTGATGAGCAAGCACAAAAGTGCTCGAGTGCTCGTTAATCAAATCGAGTGGGTCCGACCTGCTTGATTCGAGTAACAAGTATAATGGAAGTCTATGGGAACTCAAGCATTTTTGAGGCAGAGACCCTAGGAGGTCTGGGGGGGCGGGAAGTAGCTGAAATGGATGGAAAGAGCCCTTAATTGTAATAGTAACAACATGTGAAAGACACCTGGACACATCTCTGACACTCAGGTCGCTACTAGGAAGTGAAAAATGAAATAAAAAAGAAAAGTGTGTTGTCCCCCGCAATTTTGATAACCAGTCAAGGTAAAACAGACACCTTTGGGCTGGTATTATCAGGCTGGGAAGGTCCATGGTTATTTGGCCCCTCCTAGCCTAAAAATTTCAGCCCACAATCACCTCAAAGTTGGCGCATCACATTAGATGTGCTAATTTGGGTACTTTGTCCTGGCTCTTTCTGATTGCCTTGGTGCATCGGCAATGGAGGTAATACTTTTGGGGTTTTTTGTCAGCTGACATCAAGCCCAAAGATTAATAATGAAGAAGTGTCTGTCAGACACCACCATTACTAACCCAGTAAATTTAAAGTTAAAAAACACCCACACAGGAATAAATAGTATATTTGAATAAAAACTGCCCCACACTGTCCCTCGTCCACCAATTTATTAAAAAAAGACATGAACATGGCTCCATAGGTCACTCCCGGTCAGCGCTAGACCCAGAACTGACATCACCACAAGTGTATGTTTTGTATAGCTACACATAGTTTATTTAAGTGCCACAGTTAAAACCAGAGGTTTACATACACTATCTAAAAAGACACATCAGCAGGTTTTTCTCACTATCTGACACAAAATCAGAATAAACCTTTCCCGCTTTAGGTCAATTAAAAATTATTACCAAAATTATTTATATTTGCCAAATGCCAGAATAATTAGAGATAAGAAATCTGTGGAGAGAAAAGCGCATATAGGGTCTTACCCCAGTATATAAGGGGTGGGAGGAGGGTGAAACTACTCACCAGATGTCGTTGTGAGAGTCACAACAACTGTATTCGCATGTAGAATCTGATCCAAGGCTGCAGCCACCCAATTGGCAGATAACAGAGAGCAAAAGAGAAGGGTGTTTGATACTGCGCCAAAGGATCACAGGAACAGATGTTTAGATTAATGCATCTTTATTTCATCCAGGTCTACGCGTTTCTGGAGCCACTGCCCCCTTCCTCAGGACCGTCAGGAAAGACAAAACATCAAATCTGCCCTGGTGGACACCAGCATGCAGATAAATAGACAAGATAACATCATGACACCACCCCTTCTTGAAAAAAAGGGGTGGGAGGAAACAGTAAAAAAAAAAAAAAAATGTCCATGCTGATGTACTAAATGTATCTTTACAAATAAAATTAAACCATGACTGGTATCACATAATCGCAAATGTCAGTCAGGATACACATATTGGGTCAAGAAAAATAATAAATTATGAAAAACCAAAAAACCTGTGTTTGTTCAGTGAAATGTACAAAAATATATATGAATTTATATATTCCATAGTGTATATATGTCAACATGTGTGTTTTATACATATGAATCTGCAATCAACAGAAGAGAGTCAAGAACCCACTCCTGTCGGGCGTTCAAATGATCACCATACATAAGAGAGTGGAGGCATAAACCGGTGCAGCCACCCCTGTGTGACACATTAAACAGGAAATGAAAAGACAAAATCACTAAAATAGTGACAGTGAAGGATCAAGTGAAAGACAAGGATAACCTGGAATTTAGAAATGAAAAAACCTCCAGATGGGCTCCAGACTATGAGGATCTACAGGCAGTTCACCAAAGTTCATAAACGTGGGAAAATGAGTGATTGCGCCTGCGTGCAAGGTCTGTGTCAAGAGCTCGCGGGTCAAAGGAGTTCAGGCCCGTGGGAACCAACCTACCACGCCTGCGTGATTCCCGACTTGTAGTAAGCTTACAAGTAGCAAGTCCTACATATTAGTATCCGTGCAGTGATCGCTAGAAAAACAGCGCTAGCAGTTGATGAGTGCTGGGAACACTGAGAGATAAGAGGAGATTAAAGTGAAAAAAGGAACAGAGACACTAGGAATTGAAATCAACCGTGAATATATAAAAGACATATAGAAGAAAAAGAAATAAACAATAAATAGGGGAAAAACAATTTTTATATAAACTATGCCGTGGGTTCATAAAACTAAAATAGAGGTATAACGCACCCTATTTTCGAGGCGCAAAAGAGTGAAAAGACACCAAGATCAAGGAAGAGATCACCCTGAAACTAATAGTGTGCTGGTATACAATCATAAAAGGAGGAATGTATATGTCACTAAAACTAGTGTATATGTATGTATACCCATGCGTTCATCTCCATCAATAAATAAGTAAGTGAATAAATAAATAAATTAGTGGAAAATATGCATTCTGAAACAACCATTATAAGAGTGTAAAACCCATATCATATATATTATATCAATTACATTAAAACTACGCTATAAAAATATTATATAAATATAAATACAATGATAATGATTAATAAAAACAGCGATAGACCTGATGGTACTGGACCATAAAACAACCATAAAATATAACAATAAAATCACACTGATATAGGTGTGATATATATATATAAAAAAAACCTTATAACAACAAAAAAGTATGCCATAAACTCAATTAAAATCATATTAAAACCATCCGGAGAAACAGATCAATGCAAGACTTGATTTTAGTGGAATAAATCCGTGATTTCATTTAGACCTTGGGGTTTTAAAGTATTCAGCTTATAAATCCAGTAGGTTTCTTTTTTATTTAGAAGTCCCATCCTATCGGGAACATATGGGGGTATCTGTTCTATAGGGGTAACCTTCAACTGGATTTTTTTATTATGAAATAGAGTGGTATGACGAGAAAGTCCATGGAGCATGAATCCCACCTTTATATTATGTCTGTGTGAGTTTATTCTGTTATGTAGAGCTTGTATCGTTCTGCCTATATACCTTTTATTACAGTCACACTCAATTAAATAAATAACAAAGTCGGATAGACATGTCAAATGTCCTTGTATCCTAAATTCTGTGCCCTCTATGGTCTGACCGAAATTGATCCTCCCGTGTTGGATGGATCTGCAACATAGGCAGTTTTTCATATAGCATTTATAAGAACCCATGAGTACATTATTAGTAGTAGGATTACAATGATTTTTCAATCTGCTAGGCGCAAGTTGGTTCTTTAAAGTGGATGCTCTACGAAATGTGACCCCTGGATGGGTAGGTAACACCTCTTTCAGGTATGGGTCATTGTGTAAAATGGTCCAATGTTTCTTGAGGATGCCCTTAATGACATCCCCATCACAACTATAGGTGGTGAGGAAATTAGAGGTAAATTTTTCATTGGCAGACTTTTTGTCAGAGGAACTAACCTTCATGATCAGATCTCTTTGTTTTAGGTTTCTGTTTATTTGATAGGCTTTTTTTACAACAATCGGGGGATATTTTTTCTCTAAAAATCTCTCCTGCAGGACCAAAGCTTGATCTCTGAAGTCCACATCTGAGGTGCAATTCCTCCTAATCCTCTGATATTGGTTTTTTGGAACATTCAGCAACCATTTGTCATAGTGGTTGCTGGTGAAGTTGATGTAACCATTACTGTCCACTCTCTTAAAAAAGGTTTTTGTGTGGATAGAGTCACCGGTATGGAAAATGGTCAGATCAAGGAAATTAATGGCATCTTTCTCTACCGTGGGCGAAAAAGTTAAACCCCAGGTATTGCTCTCTATATTTTCTAAAAACCCCAAATAATTATTTTCAACATTGTCATAAATAATGAACAGATCATCAATATACCTTTTGTAAGAAATCACATGTTTAAAAAGCCCAGAGGAATATATGTACTGAATTTCAAAGAGCCCCATAACCAGATTGGCGAAAGTGGGTGCTGCCTTCGATCCCATGGCAACTCCGCAGCATTGGTGATATACAGTGTCTTGGAATGTAAAAAAATTATTTCTTAGAATAAACCTCATGCTGTTTAAAATGAACTCCTTTTGTGCCACCGGTAGTCTATCATCAACCTCTAAATATTGCTTGAAGCATTCCAATCCCAGTGTATGAGATATATTTGTGTATAGAGATGCAATATCCAAACTTATGAAAATAAATGAGTCTTTCCAAGTAATATCATTTAGAATATATATCAGGTGTGAAGAATCCCTAAGGGAACTTTTTAAATTGGTGACATGAATATTCATGATGGAGTCATCATATGCTGCCAAATTTTCAGTAAGGGATCCAATACCCGAGATGATGGGTCTTCCCGGGGGATTATTGAGGCTTTTGTGGATTTTAGGCAAGTGATAGTAGAACGCTAACCTGGGGGTTTTTATGTCCAAAAATTTAAACTCATTTTTATTGAGGACCCCAACCTCAGATGCTCCTTTAATTAAGGTACGATATTCAGAAATGGAATCCTGATATGTAGTAATACCCACAATATTATAGTGCGATCTATTGGAAAGCATTCTCAGAGCTTCCTGTATGTAACTATTCCTGTCTTGTATGACAATGCCACCCCCTTTGTCAGCGTTACGGATAATTATGTTTGGATTATTTTTTAGTCCTGAGATAGCAACCTTCTCTTCCCTGGACATGTTCGTTCTAGGAGGATTTTTCTTGGCAAGAATCGACTTAAAATCTTGTAGTACCAGATCGTTAAAGGTTTTTATATGATGTCCTATACTATGTAGTGGGTAAAAATTTGATTTTGGTTTATGATCTGTATGAAAAAAATCCTCTGATATATTTATGTCTATGGGAGCAGATTTATTCATCTGGAAGTGTCTAGTTAAAGTAAGTTTCCTGATGAATTTTTGAAGATCCAAAAAAAGTTCAAAGTCATTGGAGGACTTAGTGGGACAAAAAGAG
This sequence comes from Anomaloglossus baeobatrachus, assembly GCF_048569485.1. Taxonomy (NCBI): domain Eukaryota; kingdom Metazoa; phylum Chordata; class Amphibia; order Anura; family Aromobatidae; genus Anomaloglossus; species Anomaloglossus baeobatrachus. Next base: position 56,301,317 of record NC_134358.1, read on the forward strand.
AGACCTTTTTTTTTTTTTTTAAAACACTGATCTCATCTTTTGATAATTTGTGATGGGATAAATTGAAGATACCTGAGGTGTCATTTTTGGTTATGTACTTTTTTTCTCTTTTTTGTTTGAGTTTGAGTCCTGCCCTAATCCCTCTGTGACGTTTTTTCTTTTCTCCCCTCTGGGGGTGAGAAATGTCGTGATAGGAACCTGAAGGTTCCTGACCATGGGTAAAAAAGGAACAGATAAACTGCCTTTTAAGGTGTTATCAATAGTCACGGTCTTAATGTTAGAATTAGTAATGGAGGTGATCAAAGGAGGTGGAGAGGAATTGCACTCATCTGATTCAGATGATCTAGGTAGAGGTATGTACTCTTCATGTAGTGACAGTTCCAACAGATCAATGAAATCCCCGTCAGGGTGATCATCAATGGTGGAAAGATTATCAAGTGCCTCCAATTCTGGTTGTGGGTCTCTATTCTTACGAATTTTTTCTATTTGAGATTTTAATGATTCTAGTTGTCTCCTTGTCTCCTCAAAATCTGCACCCATGTGGGTCGATTTCTGGGGTACAAAAAAAGGTCTCTCTTTTTGTCCCACTAAGTCCTCCAATGACTTTGAACTTTTTTTGGATCTTCAAAAATTCATCAGGAAACTTACTTTAACTAGACACTTCCAGATGAATAAATCTGCTCCCATAGACATAAATATATCAGAGGATTTTTTTCATACAGATCATAAACCAAAATCAAATTTTTACCCACTACATAGTATAGGACATCATATAAAAACCTTTAACGATCTGGTACTACAAGATTTTAAGTCGATTCTTGCCAAGAAAAATCCTCCTAGAACGAACATGTCCAGGGAAGAGAAGGTTGCTATCTCAGGACTAAAAAATAATCCAAACATAATTATCCGTAACGCTGACAAAGGGGGTGGCATTGTCATACAAGACAGGAATAGTTACATACAGGAAGCTCTGAGAATGCTTTCCAATAGATCGCACTATAATATTGTGGGTATTACTACATATCAGGATTCCATTTCTGAATATCGTACCTTAATTAAAGGAGCATCTGAGGTTGGGGTCCTCAATAAAAATGAGTTTAAATTTTTGGACATAAAAACCCCCAGGTTAGCGTTCTACTATCACTTGCCTAAAATCCACAAAAGCCTCAATAATCCCCCGGGAAGACCCATCATCTCGGGTATTGGATCCCTTACTGAAAATTTGGCAGCATATGTTGACTCCATCATGAATATTCATGTCACCAATTTAAAAAGTTTCCTTAGGGATTCTTCACACCTGATATATATTCTAAATGATATTACTTGGAAAGACTCATTTATTTTCATAAGTTTGGATATTGCATCTCTATACACAAATATATCTCATACACTGGGATTGGAATGCTTCAAGCAATATTTAGAGGTTGATGATAGACTACCGGTGGCACAAAAGGAGTTCATTTTAAACAGCATGAGGTTTATTCTAAGAAATAATTTTTTTACATTCCAAGACACTGTATATCACCAATGCTGCGGAGTTGCCATGGGATCGAAGGCAGCACCCACTTTCGCCAATCTGGTTATGGGGCTCTTTGAAATTCAGTACATATATTCCTCTGGGCTTTTTAAACATGTGATTTCTTACAAAAGGTATATTGATGATCTGTTCATTATTTATGACAATGTTGAAAATAATTATTTGGGGTTTTTAGAAAATATAGAGAGCAATACCTGGGGTTTAACTTTTTCGCCCACGGTAGAGAAAGATGCCATTAATTTCCTTGATCTGACCATTTTCCATACCGGTGACTCTATCCACACAAAAACCTTTTTTAAGAGAGTGGACAGTAATGGTTACATCAACTTCACCAGCAACCACTATGACAAATGGTTGCTGAATGTTCCAAAAAACCAATATCAGAGGATTAGGAGGAATTGCACCTCAGATGTGGACTTCAGAGATCAAGCTTTGGTCCTGCAGGAGAGATTTTTAGAGAAAAAATATCCCCCGATTGTTGTAAAAAAAGCCTATCAAATAAACAGAAACCTAAAACAAAGAGATCTGATCATGAAGGTTAGTTCCTCTGACAAAAAGTCTGCCAATGAAAAATTTACCTCTAATTTCCTCACCACCTATAGTTGTGATGGGGATGTCATTAAGGGCATCCTCAAGAAACATTGGACCATTTTACACAATGACCCATACCTGAAAGAGGTGTTACCTACCCATCCAGGGGTCACATTTCGTAGAGCATCCACTTTAAAGAACCAACTTGCGCCTAGCAGATTGAAAAATCATTGTAATCCTACTACTAATAATGTACTCATGGGTTCTTATAAATGCTATATGAAAAACTGCCTATGTTGCAGATCCATCCAACACGGGAGGATCAATTTCGGTCAGACCATAGAGGGCACAGAATTTAGGATACAAGGACATTTGACATGTCTATCCGACTTTGTTATTTATTTAATTGAGTGTGACTGTAATAAAAGGTATATAGGCAGAACGATACAAGCTCTACATAACAGAATAAACTCACACAGACATAATATAAAGGTGGGATTCATGCTCCATGGACTTTCTCGTCATACCACTCTATTTCATAATAAAAAAATCCAGTTGAAGGTTACCCCTATAGAACAGATACCCCCATATGTTCCCGATAGGATGGGACTTCTAAATAAAAAAGAAACCTACTGGATTTATAAGCTGAATACTTTAAAACCCCAAGGTCTAAATGAAATCACGGATTTATTCCACTAAAATCAAGTCTTGCATTGATCTGTTTCTCCGGATGGTTTTAATATGATTTTAATTGAGTTTATGGCATACTTTTTTGTTGTTATAAGGTTTTTTTTATATATATATATCACACCTATATCAGTGTGATTTTATTGTTATATTTTATGGTTGTTTTATGGTCCAGTACCATCAGGTCTATCGCTGTTTTTATTAATCATTATCATTGTATTTATATTTATATAATATTTTTATAGCGTAGTTTTAATGTAATTGATATAATATATATGATATGGGTTTTACACTCTTATAATGGTTGTTTCAGAATGCATATTTTCCACTAATTTATTTATTTATTCACTTACTTATTTATTGATGGAGATGAACGCATGGGTATACATACATATACACTAGTTTTAGTGACATATACATTCCTCCTTTTATGATTGTATACCAGCACACTATTAGTTTCAGGGTGATCTCTTCCTTGATCTTGGTGTCTTTTCACTCTTTTGCGCCTCGAAAATAGGGTGCGTTATACCTCTATTTTAGTTTTATGAACCCACGGCATAGTTTATATAAAAATTGTTTTTCCCCTATTTATTGTTTATTTCTTTTTCTTCTATATGTCTTTTATATATTCACGGTTGATTTCAATTCCTAGTGTCTCTGTTCCTTTTTTCACTTTAATCTCCTCTTATCTCTCAGTGTTCCCAGCACTCATCAACTGCTAGCGCTGTTTTTCTAGCGATCACTGCACGGATACTAATATGTAGGACTTGCTACTTGTAAGCTTACTACAAGTCGGGAATCACGCAGGCGTGGTAGGTTGGTTCCCACGGGCCTGAACTCCTTTGACCCGCGAGCTCTTGACACAGACCTTGCACGCAGGCGCAATCACTCATTTTCCCACGTTTATGAACTTTGGTGAACTGCCTGTAGATCCTCATAGTCTGGAGCCCATCTGGAGGTTTTTTCATTTCTAAATTCCAGGTTATCCTTGTCTTTCACTTGATCCTTCACTGTCACTATTTTAGTGATTTTGTCTTTTCATTTCCTGTTTAATGTGTCACACAGGGGTGGCTGCACCGGTTTATGCCTCCACTCTCTTATGTATGGTGATCATTTGAACGCCCGACAGGAGTGGGTTCTTGACTCTCTTCTGTTGATTGCAGATTCATATGTATAAAACACACATGTTGACATATATACACTATGGAATATATAAATTCATATATATTTTTGTACATTTCACTGAACAAACACAGGTTTTTTGGTTTTTCATAATTTATTATTTTTCTTGACCCAATATGTGTATCCTGACTGACATTTGCGATTATGTGATACCAGTCATGGTTTAATTTTATTTGTAAAGATACATTTAGTACATCAGCATGGACATTTTTTTTTTTTTTTTACTGTTTCCTCCCACCCCTTTTTTTCAAGAAGGGGTGGTGTCATGATGTTATCTTGTCTATTTATCTGCATGCTGGTGTCCACCAGGGCAGATTTGATGTTTTGTCTTTCCTGACGGTCCTGAGGAAGGGGGCAGTGGCTCCAGAAACGCGTAGACCTGGATGAAATAAAGATGCATTAATCTAAACATCTGTTCCTGTGATCCTTTGGCGCAGTATCAAACACCCTTCTCTTTTGCTCTCTGTTATTAGAATAATTAGAGAGAGAGAGAGAGAGAGAATTTTTTAAGACATATTTATTACTTTCTGCAAAGTCAAACATTAACATACACTAAAGGGTGCTTTACACACTGCGACATCGCTAATGATAAATCGTTGGGGTCACGTCGTTAGTGACGCACAACCGGCGCCGTTAGTGACATCGCAGCGTGTGACACCAATCAACAAGCGCAAAAACGTGAAAAATCATTGTTCGTTGACACGTCGTTCATTTGCCTAATATTATTGCTGCTGCAGGTACGATGTTGTGAGTCATTCCTGCGGCAGCACACAACGCTATGTGTGACACCACAGGAACGAAGAACATCTCCTTACCCGTCCACCGGCAGTGAGGAAGGAAAAAGGTGGGCGGCATGTTCCGGAACATGCCGCCCATCTCCGCCCCTCCTTTGCTATTGGACGGCTGCTGTGTGACGTCGCTGTGATGCCACACGAACCACCCAGTTAGAAAGGAGGCGGATCGCCGGCCAGAGCGACGTCGTAGGGAAGGTAAGTCCATGGGACTGGTGTAAGTGATGTTGTGCGCTATGGGCAGCGATTTGCCCATGACGCACAACCGACGGAGGCGGGTACGCTCGCTAGCGATATCGGTACCGATATCGCAGCGTGTAAAGTACCCTTAAGATGTAATATGCCTTTAAACAATATGGGACAGCCTATATGAGATCATGTCTTTGAAAGCTTCTGGTTTATTGAGAACCTGCACACCTGAAACACACTGCTTCTTTGTGTACCATCATGGGAAAGTCAAAAGTAATCAGGCAAGATCTCAGGAAGAGAATTGTAAACTTGCACAAGTCTGGCTCTTCCTTGGGTGCAATTTCCAGATACCTGAAGGTGCCTCGTTCATCTATACAAACAATTAAACGCAAGTACAAACAGATTTGAATGTCCAGCCATCATACCGCTCAGGAAGGAGATGGGTTCTGTGTACCAGAGATGAACATGCTTTGGTCAGACATGTGCATAATAACCCAAAAACAAAAGGAAAAGATCTTGTGAAGATGCTGGCGAAAGCTGGTAAGATTGTGTCATTATGCACAGTGAAACAAATCCTGTATGAAAATGGACTGAAAGGCCACTCTGCCAAGAAGAAGCCATTACTCCAAAAGAAACATAAAAAAGCCAGATTAATGTTTGCAAATGCTCACAGAAGCAAAGACCTTAATTTTAGTCATGTCCTGTGGTCTGACAAATCTAAAATTGAACTTTTTTTTTATAATGACCATAGTTACATTTGGAGGAAAAAGGGAAAAGCTTTGAAGCCTAAGAGCACCATCTCAACTGTGAATCATGGAGGTAGCAGCATCATGTTGTGGCAAGAAGATTATGTGGCAATATTGACACAACATCTTAAGACATCAGCTAGGACCTTAGCATGGGCAGAAATGTCTTCCAATGACCTGAAGCATACTGGCAAACTGGTTAAAAAGTGACTTAAGGATAACAAAGTCAATATTTTGTAGTGGCCATCAGAAAACCTTGATCTCAATCCTACTGAAAATTTATGGACAAAGCTGAAAAGGCCGTTGCGAGCAAGGCAACCTACAAACATAGCTCAGTTACACCAGTTATGTCAGGAGGAATGGGCACAAACTTCTAATAACTATTGTGAGAAGTTTGTGGAAAGAGATCCAAAATGTTTGACCCGAGTCATACAGTGTAAGGGCAATGGTGCCAAATACTAATGAAATGTATGTGAACTTTTGACTTTGCAGAAAGTAACAAAAATGCCTTAAAACATTCTCTCTCTCTCTTTTTCATTATTCCGGCATTTGGCAAATATAAATAATTTTGGTTCCTAATTGACCTAAAATAGGAAAGGTTTATTCTAATTTCATGTCAGATAGTGAGAAAAACCTGCAGATTTGTCTTTATAGAGAGCGTAGGGATAAACCTGCAGATGTGTCTTTTTTGATAGTGTATGAAAACTTCTGGTTTAAACTGCAATAGTTGATTAATTTGCATAGGTGCACATCAGAAAACTTATTGGTCTACCCAGAGTGCACCTAGTATACATTTCATTGAGCAAATTAAACCATGTATGAAAACGCTCCTAGGGTAGGTGCACACAACCGTATTTTCTTCTTTCGAGAAAAACAATGTGATTATTCTACGTGTGAAAACCTCGTATAACACGCAAGCTCAAGCCCATAAATATCGGATGATTGCTTTCTGATTCTTATTGGATAGCAGTCAGGCTAATGATATACTATGTGGCACCGCTGAATAGTGTTTTTTCTGATATATACATTCTCAGCATGGGAAAAAAATTACAGCATGCTGCGAGTTGTAGCAGAAATCAGATGCCACTCACCCATTCAAATCTATGGGTGCATGGCAAACATTGGATACCACTTGGATGTCATCCGTTTTCCGCGGACTCACACAGCAGAGAAGATATTGAAAAGTTGTCCTACATCTTCTCCTCACATCTGAGAGAATCGGATCACACTAAGCTGAAACAAAAATCAGAGTTTGATCGGAGTATTATTACCATAATCAACCGGATTCTTAGATGAAAAAATCTACTGTACAGTACAACAATCCCTAACATGAATGGTCGGATTTGCTTTCTAAACAGTGAAATGAGTGTTCTCCCTGGTCTCCGCACACACAACCTATTTATTACCAAAAACATTTTGCCCATGTGTGGCGCCCTGGACTAGCCAGGTCGTCACAGGGACAACAACACAATACCCCCCACCCCGAGATAGGCACATCAGCCAGACACAAATCCTTGTTGCCTCCCTCCAGGGGATGATGTCCACACCAGGTGGGGTGGAGCCAGGCGGTTGGCCCCACCCACTGAGGAGTTCACAGTCCTGGAGGTGGGAAAAGGAAGGAGGTAGTAGTTCAGTGGAGTTCAGTGAGGGAAGTGGTAGTGAAGGAGCAAAACTGACCGTGTCCGGGTACGTGGCCCAGGCACCGAGAGCAAGGTTGGCAGACGGTGGTGGCCATCTGCAGGAGAGGCCGATCGACGCGGAACCGTAGGACCGGGGTCGGGCGGTGGCCCGCCGGTACCGAACCGGGGAGCGAAGTGAAGCCAGCACAAACCGGCAGGGCCTGCGGACCCCAACCAGGCTTGGAGTTGCCGTTAAACAGGTCAAATCCGTTAGTGACCGGAACCCCAGGGGTTTCCTAGCAGCCAAGAAACGATTGAAGGCAACCGTCCAAACAGCAAAAGGGAAATACAGCTACCGCCACAGCTAGAGTTCCCAGGGCCAGAGCCTGCGGGCAAAAGGGCTCCTCCGGCACATATCCACGCTGGAGAAAAAGCTGTGGAAAAACAAGCGCAATAGGGTCTTACCCCAATATGTGAGGGGTGGGGAGGGGGGAGTAAAACTACTCACCAATTGTAGTTGTGAGAAGCCACAACTACTATAATCGCATATATCAAAGATCCAGGGCTGCAGCCACCAAAACCGGTAGATAACAGAAAGCACAAGAGAGAGGTGTTCAATGCCGCGCCAATAGATCACTTCAGAAGATGTTCAGATCAGTGTCACTTTATTGTCATTCAGGTCGATGCGTTTCTGGAGCATCTGCCCCCTTCATCAGGACCACCAGGAATAGAAATAACATCCAATCTGTCCAGGTTAGACAGCACATACAATATATATACATAATGACGTCATAGGGACATCCCTCAAAAAGAAAAAAATGAGCAGGAAAGGATGCCACGTTGCAGGTTGTGACGTCCTATATACCCTTAACACAAAAGTACACAAAATCACCTTTGCAGAACATATATCGGTTGATCATTAAGATATATTCCCTTATAAAAAGGACAAAAATATTTTTTATTTATACAAAAAGAAAAAAAAGAAAGAGAAAATCTAGATCGTGTATAAAACCATTGCTTCTATATATAATCACAATTTTGTATATTGTAATAACATGCCGCCACCAGTGAAACTTCTATGTTCAATATATATTCAAGGTTCTTCACTTTTCTACGTTGCTTCTTCTTTCTTTCACATTACTTGCACCTTCATTTGTCAGGTGTAAGGCAGACAATCACTGGTGGCGGCATGTTATAAGCCGTATCTTCGTTCTATATGATGTTAAATAAACATAGAAGTTTTAGGGTTCTTCTCCCTTCTCTGGGAGATCGCTTACATGTTCAGTACATGGAACTAATATGATACTCACTGACTTACACTTACAAAATTTTTACCAGAGACTGTGCCTCCATTTGTGGCTGAGTGAGTACTACCATGCCGACTGGCACAGCCCTGCGCAGCCCAAGCGACCCTGCACCTTGCCAGCCCTGCTTCCCCGTCACCTCAACCAGGCCCCGGGACCACCAACCCCTACCCACGGAGGGGGAAAACATCTCAGCTGCTCCCTAACAACGCTCCCGGGATCCCCGTCACCAGCAGCGGTGGTGCCCCAACCTCCCCACAACCCGTGGGTGGCGTCACGGACCAAATCCCCAAACCAAACTACCCCCTTTCACTCACGGGCGAGGAGCGCCGCTCGAGTCCCCGGATCCGGCCCACTGCTTGAGCCACCGAGCAGCAGCAGCGCCGGACCCGAGCATGCAGCGCGAGCAGCGGTGCACCCCTCGCCCGCGAGACATGCTCACCCACAGCAGTAGTAGTCCGCTTAGGTTTAAGTATATCGTAAGTGTAACGCCCCTGGGATAGAGTGCAGAGCAGACAGGAAGTCTAGTTAGAACCGATTAAGATGTGAATAGAGCACAGACTTCTGCAGGGACAGCTCCTGCAGAGGGGAACCAGCCAGACCAGAGCTAGTAACACCCGGAGGAAGGGAACAGGGACAGGTACTGAGGATCGTGAAGAATGTATATGGTGGTGCCTGTAGGTCTTAGGGGCGCTACCGGAGTAGTAGAGAGAGAGAGGAAGGCGGCGAGTCCCCAAGAAGCTCCATGCCATGGGGACCACAGCAATACGCACATGAAAGGAAGACCCTCAGATTACCCTACCAGACCCTGCCTCTGACCTTTCCGGGACCGACCGGATGCTACAACGGCAAGGACCAGCACCCGGGTGTGAATAAAAGAATCTGGAATCCACACCCGGTGACTCTATTGAGCAAATGCCGCCGCCCTGTGCCCCGGTGCTCCCGTGGACTGCCGCCCCCAGTTCTCACTAACCTCCCAGGGCTTCCTCGCTCCACCCGTGGGGAGCGATTCCATCTCGGTTGCACGTTAACACCTGCTCTGGGGAGAGACTGTGCAGCGGCAGCTAAATACCTGGCCGCATACCACAGGTGGCACTGCTAGCAAACCCCGTTCCCATCCCATACCGCTCCTGGGGGAGAGAAGAGTTGCAGGGGAAGGGGGTCCATGGCAGAGGAGACTGAGACTCCAGTCGTCGCAGCAACCGGTGGCATGCTCCCCAGGAACCCCGTCACCCTCCTTCCATTACCCCTTATCACACCGGACTATCGAACTTCCATTTATTGAAATCCGCCGGGGTCACGGAAGCCGGATCGGGCCACTCACAGCTTCACCCCGACCGCCACCCGCCCGGTGACCATGTCAGCACTGCAGGCTCTGGCGTAGGCGCTTCATAACCATTTTGTAATGGAAAAATTAAGCAATTCTAAAATTAAATTGCATTTCAAAAGAAAATGGGAAAAAATATAATGAAAAAATGACAGATAATCGTGTGACAGACAGTCATGTGGTTTCTGGCCATAGAAGGTCACAGCGTTTGGCTGTGCTGAATGCTCCCTAACTTTCTATTGTTCTTGCTATTAGTATTCATTGGAATAGGTAGCTTTCTTGCTGGATTCATCTCTTCACCTTTACAGTTAAAATAATTTTTATTAAAGAATTTTCATACAATCAATGAAAAACAAAACAAACAGTAACATTATTCAGCAAACTTCCATAAGAAGTCCAAAAAGAGATCAGATCGCACTCTCCAGAGTATAAATGAAGATCTTCTTTATTAAAACAAAAGGTGCAGGGTAAAAAGCAGGAGAGGAGGTAGGTGCAGACCCCCTCCAGGATGACGTCCGTTTCATATCTAATTACGCTTCGACAGGTCCATGGACCAGGGATTAGCTCGTGGTTGCTTCCTCGGTGGAGTCCGGTGCATGGTCCTGTGGCTCCCCTCCGGAATTGTCGTTACAGTGTCCTCATTGTGTCTTCTATAGTGTTTAGTGGGGTTGATGAAGAGCTCATCCTATCTATTCCCTATTTAGGGCCCAGCATTAGGGATACCTAGGGTCAGGTATCCAGCTCAGCGCATAGGTGAGGAAACTATCTAGGGTGGTGAGGGACCCCAGGGACCAGCCATAGGTTTGTTCAAGGGTCACCATCTTCCCCTTCCCTAGATGCAGGGTTTCTTTTCCCTTCACTTTCAACGTTCGCTTTCTCCTTCCCTGTACCTAGCATGATATAAACAATGTGTCAGGTCGGGCATGAGCTTATTCTATTCCAATCTATAGCATTGAGTGATTGCTAAGCGCAGGGTGCGCATGGCTACCATCTTTATATATTCAACACCCATAAATGACGCGTAAGGGCAACTGTGCAACATTCTGATCCTCCAAGATACAGTTTTTTGGCCATAATAGAAACAGAGGAAAACAGAGTACACAAGTTGATTCCCTATGGAGAGCAAGGAAAAGTGGGAACCTTCTTAGAATGAATGTATGAAAAGACAATGAATGATATCATTCGTGAAGCAGGACAAGGTGCAATACAGATTTATCTACTGTGTTGAAATATGAATAGGAAATGTGCACATAAAAATTATCCTGACCCTTCCCTGCACAATGATGTCTCTCTTCTAAATAAGAAATATGTATGTAATTCTGTCTCCTGTAGACAGAGACCTTGTAAAACATTTTAATCACTGTTGACAAATTATAGTGTCTGCCAAAGAACAGATCCATATATAATTTAGCGCTTGTAACCTCCTTAGTTCCTATTCTGGCAATTCATTATTTTATAAAGAACTTTTACCTTAGAAACAAAGGTGTCTGATGAAAAATGCAGAAGAGGAGTGTGAGAACGTGTGGATGATGGACATGTAAAGCCAGAGATATGTCAGGGACATTAAAAAGGGTCTTCTCGCCTTGACAACCTCTGGTTTTAATGTGTATCTATCACTAAATTGCTGATATGGCTTTGATTGATCTCATAGGACCCTTTCACACTGTGCTCTTTCGCAAAATCAGTAACCTTCCCATGTAAAATGACATTTGGACATATGCGCTGATGGGGTCATTGACTAAAATGATGCAGATGGAGTCACCATTATTTTCATCTGCATACGCCTACTGGACATGGACAGCTAGACGTAGTAGACCATGTCTTAAGGGGGCTTTACACACTACGATATCGTTAATGTTTTACCGTCGGGGTCACGTTGTTAGTGATGCACATCTGGCGTCATTAACGATATCGCAGCGTGTGATACTTACCAGCGACCTTAAGCGACCTCAAAAATGATGAAAATCGTTCACCATGAAGAGGTTTGTTCCAAAACCAAAAATTGGTAATGGTTGATTATCGATGTTGTTCGTCGCTCCTGCGGCAGCGCACATCGCTGTGTGTGACACCGCAGGAGAGAGGAACGTCTCCTTACCTTCCGCCGGCCGCAATGCGGAAGGAAGGAGGTGTTACGTCCCGCTCATCTCCGCCCCTCCGCTTTGATTGGCCGACCGCTTAGTGACATGGCGGTGACGTCACTGTGATGCCGATTGTCCCTCCCCCTTGAGGGACGGATTGTTCGGCAGTCACAGCGGTGGCGCCGACCAGGTAAGTGCATGTGACACTGCCGTAGCGATAATGTTCGCTACGGCAGCGAACACACGATATCGCACACACGACGGGGTCAGGTGCTTTTACGTACGATATCGCTAGCAATTGCTAGCAATATTGTAGCATGTAAAGCCCGCTTTAGGGTCCACATCTCATGGGCGGGTATGTTGGAAAATGATGCACAACAGTGCACACTGTGACTCCATCTACATCATTGTGATCAATTTCCCCATTGGCACATACGCTGCTATCCCATTTTAAAGGGGCTTCCGACATGGGGCCAACGAACATCGGGAGGAACGTATTGTAAAAGCACCCTCATACTTGATCATGATGGTACTGGATGTGATCTTAGGCTATGTGCCCACGGGAGATTAACCTGCGGAAAATCCGCGTATTTTCTAGATTTTCCAGATAAATCCACAGGTTCAGCATGTACAGAGACTCCCCATGTTATCCTATGGGACATGTCCCCGCAGCCGCACGTAATTGCATGTCAATTCTTTCTGCGGAAATACCTGAGGAAATCCCGGCCCTCCTCTATGGAGATAGGCCCAGGACTTCCGCAAGTAAGTTGCATGAATGTCTGCAGGTTTTCCGCAGCTATTTTGCCGTACTACCACAGCTAAAAATAGCTGCGGATTCCAGCGAGCAGCTGCGGGAAACCTGCGGCCGTACCTGCGGATCTATCCGCACATAGCCTTATTCTGTTTTTTTTTTGTCATTCTGTCTGTTTTTAATAGTGATTAATCAATAGTTTGGTATTCAGGTGCTCGGGTGCTCTTATCGAGCAGTTGCATGCATTGATGGGCGCGACTCGAATACCCGAGTATAATGGAAGTCAATGGGGGAACTCGAGCATTTTTCAAGAAGATTTTCTGGAAGAATACTTGAGTTCCCCATTAACTTCCATTATACTTAGGTACTTGAGTCATGCCCATCCGAGCATCCAATTGCTCATTAAGAGCACCCGAGCACCGAACTATTCGTTAGTTATCACTAGTTTATAACCATTTGTTTTACTAATATGCAAAAATCTAATGGAGGTTTCTAGATGCAAGCAGATCCATTGAAATTCTAATCAGCAGGTTTTACCAAACATTCCCAGAAAATTTGATTTGCATCAAATACATTTGTCTTAAAATGCATTACTGGAAAGTTTTAAATTGCTTGGAAAATACATGTTAGTATTAGTAGCTAGGAAAAGCGTGAGAGATGGAGAGGGAAAAGATTTTGTTTCAATATAATCAGTATAGTCTGTGCTCCTCTGGGACTCGATGATCTCTTGTACTGTCCTTACCCCACCACACAAGGAATAACAATCCTCTTGATAATTGGGGTTGACGATGTGATGTCATAGCTGCAGGGCATTATGACAACGCGCAGAAATAAAATTAGTCTGCTCTCCGATCTCTCAGCTGTGGGGAGAAAAGGGTGGCAGATATTTTTACATTTTTTTCAATCTACGCAAATCTTGAAGTGTTCAAATCTGCATGGAAACACAAATTTCAGGAAAATCAACTTAAATTCGATACTCCGGAAATCAATCTGTTCATCTCTAAAGGTTTCTGAAGCGTAATTGTTATAACGGTACCATGACTGAGTGTGGTCCCTCCGATTCCTGGTATGAGTAAATCACAGCGCAGGGCTTCATACACACTTGCTTAGGTTAATACTGCTGGCTGTGCAGATTCTCCTTTTTACAGCACTGCTAGGGTTAAGTAGATTCTCTGGTCTCCTGAACTCTGAATGAAAGCAATAGCCAGCTGTTATCTATTGCTAATTAGCCCTGCTATAAATACTTCCCTGCTAGCTCAGGTAAACATTGGTGATAGTTTCTGCTTTACTTGCCTCTAGAGGGAACCTGTGTGTTGAGTTTTTCCCTTCCTTAGTCCTTTTTGTTCTTTCCCCTCTGGTTAGTTCCTCATTATTATCTCTTGTCATGGAGTGCTTTGTATGATTGCTCTTTATTTTACTCTTGTCTGTCTAATCCTCTCTGTGTCTTTTACTTAAGCTGGTGTCACACATAACGACGACGACAACGACGTCGCTGCTACGTCACCATTTTCTGTGACGTTGCAGCGACGTCCCGTCGCTGTCGCTGTGTGTGACATCCAGCAACGACCCGGCCCCTGCTGTGAGGTCGCCGGTCGTTGCTGAATGTCCAGCTTCATTTTTTGGTCGTCACTCTCCCGCTGTGACACACACATCGCTGTGTGTGACAGCGAGAGAGCGACGAAATGAAGCGATCAGGAGCCGGCACTGGCAGCTGCGGTAAGCTGTAACCAGCGTAAACATCGGGTAACCAAGGGAAGACCTTTCCCTGGTTACCCGATGTTTACGCTGGTTACCAGCCTCCGCTCTTGCTGCCAGTGCCGGCTCCTGCACTGTGACATGTGGCTGCAGCACACATCAGGTAATTAACCCGATGTATACTGTAGCAAGGAGAGCAAGGAGCCAGCGCTAAGCAGTGCGCGCGGCTCCCTGCTCTCTGAACTGTGACATGTAGCTGCAGCACACATCGGGTTAATTAACCCGATGTGTGCTGCAGGAGAGCAAGGAGCCAGCGCTAAGCGCGGCTCCCTGCTCTCTGAACATGTAGCACAGCGACCTTATGATCGCTGCTTCTGCTGTGTTTGACAGCTAAGCAGCGATCATAACAGCGACTTACAAGGTCGCTGTTACGTCACCGAAAATGGTGACGTAACAGCGACGTCGTTGTCGCTGTCGTTTAGTGTGACACCAGCTTTAGGGTACCGTCACAGTTTAGCGACGATCCAGCGATCCCACCAGCGATATGACCTGGTCAGGATCGCTGGTGCATCGCTACATGGTCGCTGGTGAGCTGTCAATCAGGCAGATCTCACCAGCGACAAGTGACCAGCCCCCAGACAGCAGCGACGCGTGGAAGCGACGCTGCACTTGGTAACTAAGGTAAATATCGGGTAACTAAGCGCTTAGTTACCCAATATTTACCTTTGTTACCAGCGCACACCACTTAGCGCTGGCTCCCTGCACTCCTAGCCAGAGTATACATCGGGTTAATAAGCAAACCGCTGTGCTTATTTACCAGATCTGTACTCCAGCTACGTGTGCAGGGGGCAGGGAGCCGGCACTAGCAGCCTGAGAGCGGCAGATGCTAGTAACCGAGGTAAATATTGGGTAACCAAGAAAGGGCTTCCCTTGGTTACCTGATATTTACCTTGGTGACAGCTTACCGCAGGCTGCCAGACGCCGGCTCCCTGCTCCCTGCACCTTCAGATCGTTGCTCTCTCGCTGTCACACACAGCGATGTCTGCTTCACTGCGGGAGAGCAACGTCCAAAATATGAACCAGCACTGTGTGTAACGAGCAGCGATTTCACAGCAGGGGCCAGATCGCTGCTCAGTGTCACACAGAGCGAGATCGCTGATGAGGTCACTGCTGCGTTACAAAAACCGTGACTCACCAGTAATCTTTCTAGCGATCTTGCTATATGAGAAGTACCCCTTAGAGAAGTGTCGCGGGCGGAGGAGGGGACGCCGCGCTCTCCCACTGCTCAGGTCCGGCTGCCGCTGCGGCTGCTGCGGCCTGCTGCTGCTGCTCGGTGGCTCGAGCAATGGGCCGGATCCCGGGGACTCGAGCGGCGCTCCTCGCCCGTGAGTGAAAGGGGATTGGGTTTTGAGATAGTTTATTGTCCGTGACGCCACCCACGGTTGTGGTGATTTGTTGACACCACCGCTGCTCTGTATGGGGATCCCGGGAGTGATGGTATGGAGCAGCTAGATGTTAGTCCTCCCCTCCGTGGGTAGGGGGTTGGTTGTCCCGGGGCCCAGTGATGAGAAGGATGATGCAGGGCTTGGTGGGGTGCAGGGACGCGGGGGCAGCGCTGTGCCTCACGGCACTGTGGTACTCACTCAGCCTGAGACGATGACACAGTTCTCGGTAAAACACACGGCTGGAAAGACGGTTCCCACGGACGGCTGCACTTGCTTTTCCCCAATAGTTGACGATGACGGTCCCTCTTCCTGCACCTAAGATGATGATGGTTTTGATGGGTTCCCACTGGTAACCCGCGCCCCGGCTTGGATATGGGCCAGAGGAGCCCTACTTTGCCCGCAGGCGCTGGCCCTGAGAAACTGGTGCCCTGGCGGTGGCGGTGTCTCTCTGTAACGGTTGGACTGTTGCCTTCAATCGGGACTTGCTTGTTGGGAGACCCAGAGGTCCCCTTCACTAACGGATTTGGCAAATTCACGGCGACTCCTAGCCTTGCCGGGATCCGAAAGGCCCCTGCCACTGGTGCTGACTGTTCTTCGTATACCGCTCCGGTACCGCCGGGCCACCACCCGTCCGCGGTCCTTTCGGCAACCTCCAAACAGCCACCCCTGCAGACAGTCACCGCCGTCTGCTGACCTTGCTATATCTGTCCGGGGCACACACCCGGACCAGCTTCAGGCTTTACAAACTGTTCCTTTTCACTGTCTCTACTCTTACTGTCCTCCTTTACCACTTCCTTCTACTTCACTCCCCTGGCTTGAACTGCCTGGTTCTCCCGCCTCCAGGGCTGTGAACTCCTCGGTGGGCGGAGCCAACCGCCTGGCCCACCCCCTGGTGTGGACATCAGCCCCTGGAGGAAGGCAACAAGGATTTTAGGTTAGCCTTGGTGTTCCTAACTGGGGTGTAGGGTGTGGTGGTGTTGTGACCTGTGACCCCTGGCTTGCCCAGGGCGTCACATTCCCCCTTAGCAAAATGCAGACCGTCCGCAGGCTGCCCGTCCAACACCGGTTTTATTTTCTGAAAAATATATAAAAGGTAAACATAATACAACTTATGACATCATCCCACATCGGGAGGTTCGGTACTTAAACGTTGCAAACATTTTAAACGGTTGCGGCTGCCGCTCTCTCCCACCCAAGTAACCTGGCCCTGATGCTGCCCCTAAAACCCAGGCAGCACCCCTTGACCCCAGTCCTGAACCAGTTACCCGAGCGGGATCTGTCCTTCCCCTCCAGAGGGTAGCCACCGGTTCCTGGGGTGGCTGGGCCCCAGCCTGCTCCACTGCGGGCCCTCCCTCCAACCTGCCTCTCCGGAGGCGGTAACGGTAAGCTGCAACAACAGATTTATATTTACAAGCCACTTAACGTTTGTGGTTGCCCTGCGAGTTCTCGGGCCTGTTCATAGAAGTTTCTATGCAAACAACTTTTCAAGCGGTCCCCACGGGGACAACGGTGCCGGCAACGGCCAGTTTCCAATCACGGTAGACAATCAGGTTACTTTCACGGTAATCATTTTCTCATTTTTATTCTTTCAAAACTTTCAACACTTTTAACACACAGTGGTGGTCCCAACGGGGACAACTTGCAGCGGTGGACCGCTGCCTTTTGCGGCTCAACAGTCCACTCTCACTCGTGGGGCTCTAGTGCCACCTTCACATGGTGCACCGCTCTGGACCCCGATGGTAGCTCGCTGCGGGTGATCTTCCTCCATATTCATGCGGGCATGCACATCCGCTCTACACCCCTCTCGGGCATCGATCTCCCTGCACAGCTGCTGTTGCCGCCACTCCCAGCCGGGAGCACTTTCTGTTTGCTCCGGTTCAGCGTGTGCGGGGGACGGACCCAGCCAGAGTCCCTCCGTGTCGGCTACGACCGGCACCTTCAGTAATGAGGGACCCCGCTGTGACATGGCCTGTTCTGCCTCCTGGCAGCTGCATCCCCACCGTGCCTCCGGTGCATTTTTGCTGACGGCCTCAGCCTTCGGCTTCTTCCATTGAAGCGGATCAGGTTGGTCACGAGCTTCTGCTGCAGGTCGGTCCGCCGGGGCGGATTGGCAGGGTACCGCTACCGGTAGTGGTGGTAGCGGGCCTAGTGGCGGGGCAGCAGCAGCCAACACGGGTAGCGGGGGAGGTAGCAGGGCGAGCGGGTATGGACCGGGTCCCTCAGCCGCGATGACCAACCCACTAGGGGTACAGGGGCGTGGGTCACTTACCCTCCCTTCCAAGACTCCCTCCACCTCGCGTCTCCGTACGGCCGCCACCACTTCCGCCATGTCGGCCTCCCACTCCTCCAGGAGGAGCTGCATGCGGACCTGCAGACGGCTGCTTAGCTGGACGGTCCGGACTTCCACCCACGCCGCCATGCCGGGCGCGGGGACCACGGTGTTGTTGGTCGGACTCAGCATCTTTAGCAGCGGCCTCTTCCAGGAAACCAGTCAATGGCCGCAGAATCCTGGCGTCCCTGCTTTTATAGCCGCGGCTACATGCGGCCAGTCGCCATTTTGTCCCCCTTAGCCTCTTTCCGGCCCCTCCTCTATCGGGGCGGGGTTTTTGCCTTCGCTCCTCTACTACTCGAGAAGACGCTCAAGCGGGAACTTTTCGCGCCAAAGATGGCGACTTCTGAAATTTTTCAGCCGGACACCTCCGGCGGTCACAAGGCGCACCTCTACCCAACGGCAGAGCGGTAAGATCCTGTTCGTGACGCCAAATTGTCGCGGGCGGAGGAGGGGACGCCGTGCTCTCCCACTGCTCGGGTCCGGCTGCCGCTGCGGCTGCCGCGGCCTGCTGCTGCTGCTCGGTGGCTCGAGCGATGGGCCGGATCCCGGGGACTCGAGCGGCGCTCCTCGCCCGTGAGTGAAAGGGGATTGGGTTTTGGGATAGTTTATTGTCCATGACGCCACCCACGGTTGTGGTGATTTGTTGACACCACCGCAGCTCTGTATGGGGATCCCGGGAGTGATGGTATGGAGCAGCTAGATGTTAGTCCTCCCCTCCGTGGGTAGGCGGTTGGTTGTCCCGGGGCACAGTGATGAGGCGGGTGATGCAGGGCTTGGTGGGGTGCAGGGACGCGGGGGCAGCGCTGTGCCTCACGGCACTGTGGTACTGACTCAGCCTGAGACGATGACACAGTTCTCGGTAAAACACACGGCTGGAAAGACGGTTCCCACGGACGGCTGCACTTGCTTTTCCCCAATAGTTGACGGTGACGGTCCCTCTTCCTGCACCTAAGATGATGATGGTTTCGATGGGTTCCCACCGGTAAGCTGCTCCCCGGCTTGGATATGGGCCGGAGGAGCCCTACTTTGCCCGCAGGCGCTGGCCCTGAGAAACTGGTGCCCTGGCGGTGGCGGTGTCTCTCTGTAACGGTTGGACTGTTGCCTTCAATCGGGACTTGCTTGTTGGGAGACCCAGAGGTCCCCTTCACTAATGGATTTGGCAAATTCACGGCGACTCCTAGCCTTGCCGGGATCCGAAAGGCCCCTGCCACTGGTGCTGACTGTTCTTCGTATACCGCTCCGGTACCGCCGGGCCACCACCCGTCCGCGGTCCTTTCGGCAACCTCCAAACAGCCACCCCTGCAGACAGTCACCGCCGTCTGCTGACCTTGCTGTCTCTGTCCGGGGCACACACCCGGACCAGCTTCA
The DNA here is from genome assembly GCF_048569485.1 of Anomaloglossus baeobatrachus. Lineage (NCBI taxonomy): Eukaryota > Metazoa > Chordata > Amphibia > Anura > Aromobatidae > Anomaloglossus > Anomaloglossus baeobatrachus. The sequence goes on from NC_134358.1 coordinate 56,320,899, forward strand.
GGCTTTACAAACTGTTCCTTTTCACTGTCTCTACTCTTGCTGTCCTCCTTTACCACTTCCTTCTACTTCACTCCCCTGGCTTGAATTGCCTGGTTCTCCCGCCTCCAGGGCTGTGAACTCCTCGGTGGGCGGAGCCAACCGCCTGGCCCACCCCCTGGTGTGGACATCAGCCCCTGGAGGAAGGCAACAAGGATTTTAGGTTAGCCTTGGTGTTCCTAACTGGGGTGTAGGGTGTGGTGGTGTTGTGACCTGTGACCCCTGGCTTGCCCAGGGCATCACAGAAGGACTATCGTTCCCGCTGCCCTGCGCACTATACATGGCTAACTTCAGGGAAAAACAAGGATAGGCACATGATTGGCGACAGGGTTAAAGAATCCATATAGGGACATTAGGGCATGCAGGGATCAGCCTCAGCTGAGTTTAGGAAGTGACACTGCTCCCCTTTCTCTAGTGCCAAGGCCCACTGTTGTACCTGGCGAAAGCCCGGTAGTCACTGTGTGACATTCATCAAGCAACCAGTTACTAAAATAAAGGATGCACACAGAGGCAATTAAGACGGCGTCCTGGTATTGTCCTTTATTTTTCACTGTCCAACTGACTTACTTAAAATAAGGCCAAAGTAGAATATTATACTTTCTAATCTAGCAGAACAGTGCTGAATTTGAAGCTAGCCTGCTGTCCTCAGGACGGCTCAATAGGGACTTCTGTAGATTGTGAGACTTATAACAAATTTATCAAAAATGTGCATGTCTCTTAAAGGGTTTTTCCACCACCCAAACAACCACTTTTGCAATACTATATTCCCCAGTTTAAAATAATAGATACTCACTTGCTACACCAGTGCTGTTCCAATGATGTTGGTGCGGAAGCTTTAGCTCTTTGCATGACGTCGCTATTCCATGCACTCTGGGGTCAAAAATGTTATACTACTCATATGGTATAACAATTTCATGTGAGTGCCACAAGGCCTGGCACTAGTTTGAGTGGAAAGGTACTGGTTGGGAGTGGAGGATCTGATATTTTTACAGTATTTTAGAAGATTGTTGTCCTCTACTTTAATAAGTATTGGTGCCTTTACTTGTAATTCAAATTTGCATCTTTTGCAATCAGAATTGGATTTGTCAGAAAAATGTTACCCTTTTTCAGGCCTTAAAGGGGTTTTCTACTACTATGACAACCCCTTCTGGGTCCACATGTTTCCTTCAGGTAAAATAAAAAAGCCCATACTCACCTCCTGTACCAATGTCGTTCCAGCAGTGCCGCAGCTTGAATTCCTAGGGCTCACGTGGGGTCACGTGGGCTCACTCAAGACCCGTATCCAGTCAGCACGAGCTTCTGTGTCCTCACCTCCAGATCAAATGGGTTAATAAACAAGAAGCAAAGGCTGCGGCTGCAGCTCACTCCTTGCTTATTGCTCCTGCATCCAAAAACAGGGAGACAGAAGTTGGAGCTGATTGGTCTTGGGGCTCACGTGTGTCACAATTAGAGATGAGCGAACCGGTCGCGGTTCGGCTCGAGTTCGGTTCGCCGAACGGAGGTCCCGTTCGAGTTCGGTTCGTCGAACGTTCGACGAACCGAACTCGAACTGCATAGGAAACTATGGCAGGCAATCACAAACACATAAAAACACCTAGAAAACACCCTCAAAGGTGTCCAAAAGGTGACAAACAACTCACAACACAACACAAACACATGGGAAAGTGACAAGGACATATACTCATGCGAAAACAAAAGAGCTGGACAAGGAAAAAGAGGAGGAGACACAGATATATGAGTATATGCAAGGAAACATCGATGCCATTACTGTGCAACTTGAGCCCTGCTCATTTTAGGCTTCCAATCTGGATAAATTGCCTGAGCTTGCCAGGTACGCCTTGGGGATCTTGTCGTGTCCTGCAGCCAGCATTGTATCGGAACCTGTCTTCAGTGTTGCTGGGGGTCTGCTGGCAGATAAGCACACGTGTCCGTCCACTGACAATGTGGACATGGCTCTCAGAGGACTTTTCTTCCCCTGGGTCAGCCAGGGGATGCGAAAGGCACACGTATTTTTGACAGTGCTTCATGCAAAGCATCTTTTTCATTTTGAAAAGGGGGATCAACTGATGCCAGTCAAGTGGGGTGTGTGTGTGGCCCAATTAGTGGCAACGAGGGAGACTGTGGTTGGAGTCCCCTCGCTGTGTTTCTAAAAGAACCAAGATGAACAAGTCATGGCTCTCAGAGGACTTTTCTTCCCCTGGGTCAGCCAGGGGATGGGAAAGGCACGCGTATTTTTGAGAGTGCTTCATTCAAAAGGGGGGTCAACCGATGCCAGTCAAGTGGGGTGTGTGTGGCCCAATTAGTGGCAACGAGGGAGACTGTGGTTGGAGTCCCCTTGCTGTGTTTCTAAAAGAACCAAGATGAACAAGTCATGGCTCTCAGAGGACTTTTCTTCCCCTGGGTCAGCCAGGGGACGCGAAAGGCACACGTATTTTTGACAGTGCTTCATGCAAAGCATCTTTTTCTTTTTCAAAAGGGGGGTCGACCGATGCCAGTCAAGTGGGGTGTGTGTGGCCCAATTAGTGGCAACGAGGGAGACTGTGGTTGGAGTCCCCTCGCTGTGTTTTACATGATTTTCGAAGGGCATGACATGCCTAAGAGGTTGAGTTTCATCATCTGCAACTTGTTGGCAACAGAAAGGCTGCCTTTACACCCTTTTGAGATCGAGGATTTTAGAGACCTTATGCCCATTGCAGTGCCCCAAGAGCCGATGGCCAGTCGCCACTCCTTCTCCAAGAAAGTTGTGTCCGCGCTACACCAGTATATTGCACACATCATCACCGCTTCCTTGAGAAAGTCTGTGTGTCACAGGGTACATTTCACCACAGATACTTGGACCAGTAAGCATGGATAGTGGCGTTACATGTCGCTGACTGGGCACTGGGTAACTATGGTGAGAGATGGAGAAGGGTTTGCTGTACAAGTCTTGCCGTCCCCACGACTTGTGTGTCAATCCTTCCTCTGTATGTACAAGTTCCTCAACTGCTTCTGCCTCCTCAACCTCGTGTGGGTCCTCCACCTCGGCTCAAACCCTGTGTGGTCAGGCCACCCTTACTTGTAACTGCGCCCAAGGAATCCCACATACCTCCTTACTATGCTGGCAGCAGAGCTCAAGGCCATCAGGCGGTGAAATGTTTACTTTGAAATGTAGGGGAAATGTGAGACACCGCTGAGGAATTGTGGACGGTTAGCTCTGGAGAGTGAGACCGAGTTTCATCAATGGTTGTTTCCACTCAACCAGCAGCCAGGGAAGGTCGGGTGCGACAATGATGCAAACCAGTCTGCGACCCTTCTTCAGGGCAATGTGGCACACGTGCCTTGTATGGCTCACGTGTTGAATCTGATTCTCCAGCAATTTTTAAAATACTATCCCGGCCTACATGGCCTTGTGTAGCGGGCACGCTGCTATGTGCTCACTTTCATGCTTCGCACCCAGCAGCTCAACAACTTTCATTGCTCCTGAAGTCTTAGGGTCTGGCGGTTAAACGCCGGAAATGCGATGTGCCGACACGCAGGAATTTGAATCTGCACATGTTGCAGTGTTTGTGGCAGCACCGCCGAACCCTGCTGCAATACGTTATGACATATAGCCTGGGATAACTTGATCCAGAGGTGGTGCAGATCACGCTGCTGGAGTGGTGTCAGATCAAGGACCTATGCACCCTTCTACACAGTTTACAAATGTCGACGAAGATGTTTAGCACTGGTGATGCCATTCTCAGCGTGACAATTCTGGTCATCTACATGATGGAGCACACTGTAATTATTATTCGGAGTCAGGTGTTGGGACAAGAGGAAGGGGAGGAAGTACCGGAGGAGTCATATGCGGAAGGGATAACAAGATCTACGAGGTCCAGATGGTCAGCGGCACCTATGCGGCAGTCATGGTGAGGGAGAGGGATTAACAAGGGCGCATATTATCAGCAAAAAGTGTTGAGGAAGGTGCAGGAGCCCATGAAGAAATGGAGGACGAACTGGTGATGGGCATGGAAGACTCAGCAGATGAGTGAGAGCTTGCTCCCATTTCGGTTGTGCGAGGTTGGGGGGAGAGGGCAGAGGAAGGAGGCATGATTCTCACCTCTCTGCCACCAACACACCAAGGACTTGGTCCTCCTGGATGCACAAGACACATGAGCGCCTTCTTGCTGCACTACTTACAACATGACCCTCGGATTGTACGAATTTGAAGTAATGCTAACTACTGGGTTGCCACACTGTTAGATCCCCGGTACAAGACAAAATTTGGTGACATAATTACTGCCATAGAAAGGGACACAAGTATACAGGAGTATCTGCAGAAGGTGGTACGCAATCTTAGATCTGCTTTTCCACTAAACACCAGTGCTGCACAGAGTGAATCTCAACGCTTTGTCATGGATAGGAGGAAATGGTCTTTTACTTGTCCACATCTCAGGGACCGAGGGCTGGCTGCTATGCTGAGATGGCGTTGAGTATGGTGTCCCTGCAGAGTTGCACTTTTGGTCATATACCAAAATGAGTTGAAAAAGGACAGATGCTGGTGGAAAGGGGAACAGGTGTGTTGGAAAGGGGAAAAAAGTTTTTGTCCATGGATTTGGTGGCTAAGCAACAGTAACATTTGCTGAAGAAACACCATCTGTTACAGTGGGACTGGCAGATTTGGATAAGGTGGTATATACTATGTTACCGCTATATACCGAAAATTATTAAGAAAAGAAAGAGAAAGGTATATATCCCCATCAGCAGTCAGTGTCCACCGTGCTCCCAGATGGAAAAGGAGAGGCTGGCAACTGGAAGGTTTGGTGGAGGATACAGAGCTGTGTGGCTATGAAAGTAATAGTAGCCTGAACCGAGTTAGACGCCATTCGGATCTGGAGACTGGGAGCCCTGTTAGCGTCACAGGGTCCACATGCCCACCCAGCCCAGGAACTCCCTGTTAACAACACAGGGGCCATTGAGTACGCTGACCGTGTGCGTAGGGGCTACACCTGTGGTCAGCAGGGGCATCAGCAGCAGCAGGCCTGTTAATGCCACTGGGCTGCACAAGCAGGACTGGTAGGACAGGAGCTGGTCTTAACCGTTCTGCGTTACCAGCTGTGGTGGTGGCCTGCATTGACACCCTATCCCTGCCTACCTCTGGCCTAAAGCCGCAATGGGTTCAACACATGGAGGTGTGCTCTTTCAGAGCATAATAGAAGACTGCGCACCTCCTTGTTGGCTCCAGCCCCTTTTATAACCTGGGTCCGCCCCAAACCAGGGTGAACCACAATGCACCTCCTGGAGACAAAAGCAGAGTGACACGTCATGAGTGGCATAACTAGCGTCCTATTTGGAACCACAACTTCAATGATGACCTCATGGCTGCCATGACCCAAACACCTCACCAGTCATCGTCTGACCATCAATAATGCGGTGACAAGTCATAGGGGCGGGCCTCTGCAAGCCATTTTGGAGTGGCCTGGCCACATCGTCAGGACACCTGATGCCCTGTGGTCTATATGGGACCCCCACATCAGGGGCAGGGCCAAAGAGTTCATTACCGGACATAGTCTCTGATGCAGTAAGTGCCTGAGCATGCTCAGTAGCATAAAATACAGTGTCTGAAAATAGACTATCAGCTTTATGGTGTCTAGGCACAACACAGGACCTAGACCCGGCACGGAGTGCAAGTACCTGTGCAAACAGGCTTTTCGCACTAAGTGTGGGAGCATGCGCTGTATCCCGAAATGAAGACTTAGCCTCAGCAATGGCAAAGTCAGGCTGAGCATACTCACTAGGCGAAACACTGTAGTTAGGCTGCGGCTGGGGTAAATCGGCACACGCATTCGCACTAGCTGCCTCTCCACACTTAGACGTGGAGGAGAAAGCAGCCAGCTGGACAACCCAAGGCACAGCCCTAAATGGCAGCTGACGCCTGGGCGCAAATGAAACCACAGCAGGCTTCAGGTTACAGGTTTTGTAACAACAAATACCATCCAAAAGAACAGGTGTACTTCTTCCCATGGATAATCTGATATGATCCTTTTTTTCACGGACACAACCATCGCTAACAAATGTAGATGAGGCCAAAACAGCAGCTGCTTCAATGGATCTGAAGTGCTCCATAAAGTGGCCTCTCCTCCACCCCAATTTCAAGATCCCAAATACTCCATTCCTCTGTGGTGTCAATCCAATCACACTTGCTTCCTAACAGCTCTCAAGTTTCCACCAGCCCTGCTGAGTATGGGGTAACAGAGATGGTTGAGTTTGCATAGCTGATCAGTCGCACTAAAGCCTGGGAATCAGAGGTCTGCTCCAAAGCTGCAATGAGTACAGACAAGGAAGTTATTATTATTTTTATTATTGATTTATAGAGCACCATTGGTTCCATGGTGCTGTACATGAGAAGGGGGTTACATACAGAATACATATACAAGTAACTATAGACAGACTGGTACAGAGGGAAGAGGGCCCTGCCCTTGGGGAATTACATTCTAAAGTATTTTTGGGAGGAGACAGTAGGAGTGGTGTAGGTTGAGCGTCAAGTACGTATGGTGGTGGTGTCATTGAAGGTTATAGTCATTTCTGAACAGATGAGTTTTCAGATTCAGTTTGAAGCTTGCGGGTGTAGCAGATAATCTGACGTGTTCAGGTAGCGAGTTCCATGAGACAGGGGAAATGATCTGCGCAGATGGCCAGAAGCTTTGTGAGTGGGATCCAGGCCCCGATGAAGAAGGTGCTGAGCCTAATCTACACCCTCATTTCCAAAAAGTAAATCCTCCTTGTGGAGACAATGGGGAACATGATGAGGATCACAGATACCTGATTGGAATGACAACTTTACTATTCGGTCAGGGCAGGAAGAGGTTGTCTCGGAGGACTCAGGACGCGGGGAATGAAAACACACAGGGTTTTTGATGAGGTTGGAGACCACACTTACTGTCAAACCAAAGTCAGCCAGTCGATGAGGTCAGCAGAGGAGGTGGAGGAGGATGCTACTGACGACGAGGTTACGTTGCGTCTTCCTGGCCAGAGACAAAGTACTGGAAGCACGTCAACAACTGAATCTTTGACCACAACTTTGACTCTGAGGAGAAGTCGTGTTGGCTATGCAGGTCGCATGGGCTGTAAGCCTTGCCTAGCCTGTGAATTTTTGGACATCGCAAAGGATCACCCAAGTCATGGAATCTGTAAGATTTGTCAACAATCTGTAAGTAGAAGGCAAAAACTCACACCTTTGAGTAGTTCCTCCATGAAGTGTCACATGGATATGAATTGATAGCGTGAAGGTGTATTGCTCAGCTTTAGCCACTGTCAATGCAACATGCTTATTTGCCATTGCATGCATTGTTGCAGACTACACACAAGGGGCTGCTGTTTTTTTGGATCTGCCTTTGTTTGGTGACTATAGCAATATCAAATTGGTCTTCGGATGTGGACTTGGAGATGCTGTCTATGAACACAAGGAAAAGCTAAAGGTGTGTGTTACAGCAAGGAGCCACCGCGGAAACACTTCGTTCAATTGTGAGGGGAGTCATGTTGTACTTTGATGATGAGCCCCGTAATGCCAGTGAGCAGCATCCTGTGCCACAGACCAACATTCTTACGGTGCTGTCTATACTGTTTACCGTGAGAGGAGCGTAAAGTCTGTATTTCTGGCAACTGGACATCAGAGTACCCGGGTACGGTAGGCTGTGCCCAGACAATAATGCGGGCACGCAACACTTTGTTTTATTAGCAAAACACATATCTGTTCTGGGTAGGCCGACTATATAGACAATAAGACTTGCTGCCTCTGCACTGTCAAATTGTCACGTACAGTTTAAATCATAGAGGGACAGCAACACATGTTTGCATTGACTGTTGCTTTTCAAGATTTCCATGACTGTGTTGCAGAGCTGTGTGGTTTGCATTCACACTGTTATCATCTGCATTATCTGTGAGGCTTCAGCTAACAAGGGTATTCAGGGGGGGTAATGTGTTTTGACTATGTTTAGGTAGATAACTTGGAAGCTCTTGTGATGCGCCACTGGTAAGTCGTGTTCGCACACACACACACACACACACGCACAAACACACAATTACTGCTACGCAGAGGGATTAACAGGTAGTAGGCAACAGAATAGATTGTTCAATTATTTAAATTGTATGCATGGTTCTTATTGTTTGTTTTGGTAAAGTTAAACAATCATTTATCAACCCAACTGCCTAGAGTCCTTTTCCTGTTGCCTGGTTTTGCTGCATACTGGGGAGCCCACCCTGTACACAACTTAAAATGAAGCATAAGTCGCAATGTGAATTTCACTGTGCTACAATGCGGCCCAGCGTGCCTGTGCAACCACCGCCTGCCCCATCAAGTGCATCTGCGTGCTCTTCATCCTCTGTGACTGTGGGGACAGCAGTCACACATGCTTTTTCACACTGAACTTCCACTCCTTAACCCGCAACAGGGAGTGTGATTGGCAGGTCATCACTTGTTTTGGAAGTGGAAACAAAAGGTATTGTTGAGCTGTCAGACATCGAGAGAACCATCATTGGATGCAGGCTACATTATATCCACGCCTGCACCTTCGTCACAGATTGGCTGGACTACCTGCAGTTAATAATTGCATTCCAGAAATGGAAAGGAGTGTAGAATGCACATGTGTTGTACCTTGCTTGGCAGCAAAGGAACACTAACTTAGTATTCCAGACAATTTTAGGATGGCAGAAAAAGAGTCAGCTCTTTGGGCAAATTAAATAGCGTGGCAAAAGTGGACAGATGGGTACAGTGGCCGTGTTCTGTGGGTACCAGTGCAGTAAAAGAAGCCTCACTTTCTATCCCTCCTAATGATCAAATGCAGCAAGGAATTCCCTGAGTTTGCTATAAAATTAGCATAGCTAAATGTGCATGAGGGTAGAATGCAGAGGTGCTTGAGATTACTTGGCACAAGTGGCACAATTAAGGAGTCCAACAGCCAGTTCTATGATGCCACTAAATGGCATTATTTTTTGCTATCATTATAGCTTATTAAAAACAGAGCAGGAGGGTGTCATGCACAGGTGCTGCACATAGCTTGGCACCAGTGGGGCACTAATGGAGTACAACAGCCACTTCTTGTATGCCACTAAGTTTACTCAATTTTTGGTATTATAACGTCTTAGTAAGTAACAATGAGTTTAAGTGTGCAATGCAGGCAGAGGTGCTGCAAATATCTTTGCACTAGTGGGAAGATACAGAAGTCCAATAGCCACGTTTAGGATGCCACTAGGTACACTCAGTGTTTGCTAGTATAATGGCTTAGTTATAATGAGTTGGAGTGTGCAATGCAGGCAGACGTGCTGCAAATATCTGTGCACTACTGGGACTATACAGAAGTCCAACAGCCACGTTTAGGATGCCACTAGGTACACTCAGTGTTTGGTAGTATAATGGCTTAGTTATAATGAGTTGGAGTGTGCAATGCAGGCAGACGTGCTGCAAATATCTGTGCACTACTGGGTTGGAGTTGGAGTGTGCACAGGACAGGAGGGTACAGTGGCAGGGTTGTAGGTCTCTGGGTAGAGGAAAGGAAGCCTGCCTTTCTATCCCTCCTAATGGGGAAATGCAGCGAGGAAATCCCTGACCTTAGCTACACAGACGCTGTCATCTTGTGTAGCTGTTAAACTCTGTTTTCAGGACCTGTCACCTATGGCTCTGACCCTGCCGGTACGAGCCCTTAAAAGGACTGATAGAAAGTGCTCTCGCTAAGCTGTCCAGCGCTGTGTATGGAGCGTATACAGCAGTATCGGCGATAGGACTCAGGACGGAGCTGCGCCAGTGATGTCTGACACCAAGGACGCAGAAGGCAGATAATGGCGTGCTGGAGGAAAATGTCCGGTTTTATAATGCAGGGACATGTGACATGGACATCCTATCACACATGCCGTTGCTTCTCTGGCTAAAAGTCCACTTAGCTGTGTGTGTGGCTGGGATTGGCTGACATGCTGGCCCGCCCCACTACACGCATGCGCTTAGGGAAGGAAGACAAGGAAAAAAAAAAAAAATGGCGATCGCCATTATCCATACAGCAGTGATCTGAATGCGCTGTTCCCGCACACTATACACTGAAATGTCATAATAGTGTGAGTCACAGAGTGACTTACACTATTACAGCGGAAAGCCAGCTAGGAATTAGCTGGGTTTTTTGATGCTAGAACCGTTCTCGAACGTAGCTAGAACTATCGACCTTTTGCAAAAAGCTCGAGTTCTAGTTCGATCTGGAACAGCCCCCAAAATCACTCGAGCCGCGAACTGGAGAACCTCGAACCGCGAACCGCGCTCAACTCTAGTCACAACCCCATGTGTGCCCCAGGAACGTGAGCTGTTGCACCACTCAAACAGTGCAGGTACGGGAGGTGAGTAACTGCTTTTTTTCTTTTACCTGGGGGAAATGTGAAGTCAAAACAGGTTGTCCTAGTAGTAGACAAACCCTTTAAACTATGGTATATTTTCTGCTATTTTACATCCTTAGGGCCGCTTTACATGCAACGACATCACTAATGAGATGTCTTTGGGGTTACGGAATTCATGACGCACATCCGGCCTTGTCAGGGACGTCGTTGGATGTGAAACGCACGAACGACCGTTAACGATCAAAATTACTTACCTAATCATTGATTGTTGACGCGTCGTTCCTTTCCCGATTATCGTTGCTGTTGCAGGAAGCAGGTTGTTTGTCGTTCCTGCGGCAGCACACATCGCTATGTGTGACACCACAAGAATGAAGAACAACACCGTACCTCCGGCCACCCGCAATGAGGAAGGAGGTGGGCGGGATGTTCGGCCCACTCATCTCCGCCCCTCCACTTCTATTGGGCGGCCACTTAGTGACGCCGCTGTGACGACGAACGAACCGCCCCCTTAGAAAGGAGGTGGTTCTCCGGCCACAGCGACGTCGCTAGGCAGGTAAGTATGTGTGACGGGACTAACAATATTGTGCACCATGGGCAGCGATTTGCCCGTGACGCACAAACGACGGGGGCGGGTGCGATCGGCAGCGACATCACTAGCAATGTCGCTGTGTGTAAAATGGCCTTTAGTTCCAGGCTAAAAAAATAAACTCTGCACATCTTAGAAACTGCAATTGTCTGCAGTATTTGACAGAAGCTTAAATTTTTTGAAAGTTCTCACAAAGTTTTGGTATTTCTTTTCCTAATACTCATTTTGCTAATATTGACTCCAGAATTTATTGCTAGTCCCAAAATCTTGTGTAAAATGTTACCAAAGGAGTGGAGATTCAATCACAAAGAACTGACCATAATTTTTAATGAAGTATCCAACAAGAAAAAGATACATCTCTACAATATGTTTTGTTTCAATAGTACCATTAGTGAAGATACAGGACTGAATAAAAACTTGTAATAAGAGATACGGTAAATGTGACTGATGACCTTTTCAATCATGCAATTTTGAATTCTTCATCTAATAGTCGGTAATAGCAAGTAATTCAATGGAATTACCTGGAAAATCTGGATTATCTGATGATTACCCATTATTTCCATTTTTTTCCAATTTAAATTCGTCTTCAATGGTTAAAGAGCGACTAAATGTCATGACAAAACTGCAGTCACAGGATGATTTTAATTATTCCTCAAAGGACTAACAGTTGCAAAAGAAATGAAACTTTTGCTTTTGTGTAGCCCATATTCTCCTATAGATAATACTTCCAGTGAGAATACTTGGATAATATGGCAGCAGTCAAATCAAGGACACAAAGAAGAACACTATAAACCCATTGGTTTCTTTGTGTGGTACAGAAATAAGCTCATATACAAGAGTCCTAATGGGGTTATGCAGCCTTTAAAAGTTGATGGCCTGTCCTGAGGATCCATCATTAAATTTGATAAGCTGCCATCTGATATACCTAGGGCTACTGCATCACTAGGCTCGGCTATAAAAAAAAAAAAAGTGTTTAATGGCACACCTAGCTTTCCTACAATGCCAGAAGTTTATCTAATGACAAACCAGCTCTGCCACAGCGCTGGCCACTGCTACAACCGTGCTTCCTCTGTATTTAGGCTGTATTATAACATACAACATTTGTCACGGGGTCCTTCTCCAATATCACACAATCAACAGAGCGAGAGATGGATGAACAATTCAAAGAACTTATTCTAATTTATTCCAAGCAAAATTAGACGATCCATAAAATAATCCTCCACACAGAGGGTAAAATAGTCCAGAAACACGGATATAGTCCAGTAAGCAATAAATGGCCAGGTCTCTCTGGGGAACCTCAGCTTCTCCCACAAAGGATGAATCTTCCTGCTTCTCTCTTGAAGTTCTCAGACAGACTGAATAATATCCCAGGTAAACAGAGAGTTTGGGTGGATTCCAACCCCACTCCCCCAGATCTAGGGACAGAAGCACTGCAGGGGGTTATAACCCTGCAGACAGGACAGATAATACATAGAATGGACAGCGCACCATGCCTAAAATACGAACCTACACAAAATTATACACAACCCCCATATTCCACCATCACAACACTCAACAATGCAAGCACTGTACTCAGCTATTAGCAGCTTGAGATGAGCAGACCGGTTTGGTAAAGGTTCACCAATTTCAAATTTAGTATGAGCATTAGCATGTTCATTCCAGCTCAGAAACACTTTCCCCAAAAGTCAGTGATCTTCTGTTTTGTTAGTTTTTGCCCCCGAACATTGTTCGTGTTTCGAAACATGCTTTTGTGATAACATGTTCTGTTTTTGTATAGGATTGGGATGCTATCTGATGAATGGGGGATGTGTAAAATCAGTGGCGGGAGTGGGGACCCAAGAGAAGGCTTTTTTGCGCGCGGCGCCATTTTTTTTCCTTAACTTTATTTGCGGATGTTCCTGCAGCCAATCACGGCGATGGAAGCATCCATAAGGTTCAGAACCTAATACCTATGCCAAAACATTGGTACTGCACTGTAAAACATGGGTTTCCTGTTTTGGAAGGTTTTTGCCCCCCCAAAAGTGTTTTCTCTGCCTTACATTTGGCCTCCCTTTGAATCCAATGGGGTTTGGTAACATTCGATAACAGTTCGTATTTGGTTCGGCTGTGGAGCCGAGAGGTTACTTTCAGGATACAGCGGACCATGAATGAGGAACGAGAACACACTAGGTTCAAATGCAAACGCTATATGACCCAATAAGAGAATCGGGAAGTCGAACTCGGTATGAAAAGAAAGTATCAACACCTATAAATGTAAAACACCCGATTACTAAACCAGGATTAGTGTGCAGGTCTAGGGACCAATTTCAATAGTTCAGGAACTACCGGAACACAATTTACCTAGTAGGGAACTCCAGGAAAAAACTAGAGAGTGTAGATCACATCGTGCAATAAGGACCTATCTCTGGACCAGCACACCAATTAACAATCTTAGCTAAATCTCTATCCCCCTCCCTTCCTCTCATACATATGAACAAACAGAAAAGTACCCCGGGGTTAAACACCTGCTGCGTATTATACCCATTTTGGCGCCAAAACTACTACCGCATAAGTGTGCACACTTGCTCTCAAAAACAGAAAGATATGCGCGGGGCCTGAGCTCAGGACTTATAATACCAATGGATAGATCCGGCAAGGTCTCTGGTACAAAGAGGAATCTGGGCAGCTCTCAGCTGTGCAACAGTTCTCTATGGCACCGGCAATCACGGGGCAGATCACCTCAGGGCAGAAGTCACAGTCCGGTAGAAAGGCTGAGGTCATCAGGACAACAGCTCCGCTCACAGTTCTCTCTCTCTGGCAACAGTTTATAAATGCTAACACGCAGCTGCGTTGCCTCTGCTCACACAGCAATCGTGAGGCTGTCTCTAAAACTCCAGGTCTGCTTGGACAGCAATTGGCAGGCTCTCTCTAACACTCCAGGTATCCAGATCAGAGTGCGAGAAAGATCGCCACCTCCCTTCAGGATCTTCCGGTCTCTTATTCCTCACCGTATCCTCTTCCCAGACCACGCAGATGTCCCTCTGATGGACTGGAAGAAACACTGCAGCTGCGCAGACACCCCTCTGGTGGATGGGAGGATACACTGCAATTGGATTATCATCCCTCTGTCACGCTCCCGGTGTCCCGGCAGCCCTCCTTACCCACTGAGCCAGTCCCTGCATCGCACCACCGCTCCGTACCCACTGATCCAGTCGCACCTGCATCACACCACCGCTCCGTACCCACTGATCCAGCCTCGTCAGTGCACCACCGCTCCTTGCCCACTGATCCAGTCCACGTGTCCACCGGCCATGGCTACCGCTCCCGCTCGTGCTCTCCTGTGTCCTGTCTCCAGTCTCATGTGTCTGACTCTGAGTCCTAGACTCATGCTTCTGTATAGAACCGAGCCGCGCCCACTCTCCTAGTCTTATGGGCCCAGCACACCTGAAGCAGGATATGACATAGGGCTGTTCTGGGTATATAACACTGGCCTTGCCTTGTGGGCAGGGCCTGATCAACGTGTCTTGAAGCCTTGTCTTGTGAGCTAGGTGCTCAGGTCCCCTTGTGCCATGTCCTGGACTACTGTTTGTCTTTCCTACCCGGCACCTGTACCAGTATACCGTACAGTCTTAGGAACTCCGTGACCCCAGTGACTTTGTTCTTCCCGTCCCCTGTGGGACGCGGCTCCCATCCCGGCCACTCCAGTGCTCCGGCTGCCGTGTACCCTGCCCCCCGGTGGGGTGCTCGGTCCAGCGGATCCACCTCCTGGGTCTACCAGTCATCCCCGGCCCTCACAGTTTGATCAGGCCATGGATCCCGCTGGAGCACAAACGTCGGAGCTGGCTGAACTACGCCAGGAACTGGTGGAACAGCGTGACACCTTACACCGCATACTGAAGTTCCTGATGTCTGTGGACCACCGGTTGTACACGTTACAGACCGCCGCTTCGTCTCCGTCGGCGCAGCAGACAGCGTCTAAGTCCGAACCTGTTGTCCCTCGGCTTCGCAACTCCGCCTCGCTGCTCCGCCTCGCTATGCAGGGGATCACAAGACCTGCAGAGGCTTCTTGAACCAGTGCTCCCTGCATTTCAAGTTGCTTCCCCATTTGTTTGTTTCAGACCAAGCTAAGGTGGCCTTTCTAATGTCCCATCTGGAAGGCGAAGCATTGGCCTGGATGAATTCTTTGTGGGAGAATGAGGACCCAGTGACCACCGACCTCCTGGAATTCCTGCAGGCCTTCCGTGATACCTTTGATGAACCGGGACGCACCACCGTGGTTACCTCCTCGCTCCTCCGGCTACGCCAAGGAACCCTGACGGTGGGCCAGTACGCCATCCAGTTCCGCACGCTTGCCTCCGAACTAGGCTGGAACAACGAGGCATTGATGGCAGCCTTTTGGGAGGGCCTGTCGGGCCGCATTAAGGACGAATTAGCCGGTCGTGACGTTCCCCGTACTTTGGACGCTCTGATATCCCTAGCCACCCGGATTGACCTCCGTTTCCAAGAGCGAACCAAGGAAGTATCCTGGGAGAAGCGACCAATCCGTCACATCTCCGTTCCGCAGAGGTCTACCGTTCCCCCGCCACTGCCGTTCTGCGATTCTACTCCTGAACCAATGCAAATTGACCGACTGAGCCAAGCTGAGCAACGCCGTGCAGAGCGACTCGCCCAGGGCCTGTGTTTCTATTGTGGAAGCGGTTCACATCTGCTCCGCTCATGCCCTGAGAGACCAGGAAGACCCCCGAGTCCAAGGGATGGTGGGAACCGCCACCCTTGGTACCGGAATCCCCTCAGTCCCGGTTACACAGACTGTCCAGATAACGACTGAGAAGACCCGGTTCACGGCAGAGGCTCACATTGATTCGGGGGCAGCGGGTAATTTCATCCTACAAGCTACCGTGGACCGTTATCGGATACCCGTCATCCCGCTTGCTAAACCCCTCTGGTTCGCCTCTGTGGACGGAAAACCATTATACGAACCCGTCTTATATACTACCGAACCCGTGAGACTCCGTGTTGGTGCTCTGCACACTGAGACTATTGCTTTGTATGTCATCCCGAGAATGGCTCCCGCGCTCCTGCTGGGTCTGCCCTGGCTACAACTCCATGACCCTTACATCAGTTGGCGCTCTGGCGCAATCACTCGCTGGAGTCCCTTGTGCCATGATAACTGTCTTCAGCTCGTTCCTCGGCCCCTGGCACCTAACCCTGTCATGTCGCAAGAAGAAGAGGAAACGACGCAGTCCAGCGTTGTACCACAGCTCCTGTCACTTGAGCCTTTGGTACCACCAGGCCCTGAAGAAGAGACAACGCAATCTAGCGTCGTTCCACCGTCCCTGGCTATTGAGACTTTGATGCCACCGGCTACTGAGGATGAGACACTGTCCTGTATCCGGTCCGAGACGCCCGATCCGGTCGTCCAAGACTCCAGTCCTGCTTCTGACTGTGTTCCCTGTTCCGTTGCCTCCGTTGCCGCTGACTTGGGTTCTCCGATACGGGACATAGTGGCCATGAAAACGGTCCGGGGTAAGCAGTCCTTCCTGGTCGATTGGGTGGATTGCGGTCCTGAGGCTCGGTCCTGGTTGTCCCGGAAGTACGTTGCTGCCCCTCTTCAGCGCGCCTACATGTCCCGGCCGCGGAGAGGGGGGCTTCAAGGGGGGGGTACTGTCACGCTCCCGGTGTCCCGGCAGCCCTCCTTACCCACTGATCCGGTCCCTGCATCGCACCACCGCTCCGTACCCACTGATCCAGTTGCACCTGCATCACACCACCGCTCCGTACCCACTGATCCAGCCTCGTCAGTGCACCACCGCTCCTTGCCCACTGATCCAGTCCACGTGTCCACCGGTCATGGCTACCGCTCCCGCTTGTGCTCTCCTGTGTCCTGTCTCCACTCTCATGTGTCTGACTCTGAGTCCTAGACTCATGCTTCTGTATAGGACCGGGCCGCGCCCACTCTCCTAGTCTTATGGGCCCAGCACACATGAAGCAGGATATGACATAGGGCTGTGCTGGGTATATAACACTGGCCTTGCCTTGTGGGCGGGGCCTGATCAACGTGTCTTGAAGCCTTGTCTTGTGAGCTAGGTGCTCAGGTCCCCTTGTGCCATGTCCTGGACTACTGTTTGTCTTTCCTACCCGGCACCTGTACCAGTATACCGTACAGTCTTAGGAACTCCATGACCCCAGTGACTTTGTTCTTCCCGTCCCCTGTGGGACGCGGCTCCCATCCCGGCCACACCAGTGCTCCGGCTGCCGTGTACCCTGCCCCCCGGTGGGGTGCTCGGTCCAGCGGATCCACCTCCTGGGTCTACCAGTCCTCCCCGGCCCTCACACCCTCTCACATGACGAATGGTTCGGCGAACGTACCATTGTGTGGTTGGGCTCGGCGAACTGAACCTTGAGAGGTTCACTTATCTCTATTACCAGCTGTGCCACAGACAATCAATGGAGTGGTCCAATATAAACAAACATCCACAGCACTGAAAGAAAACCTCGGTCCAGAGGATCACATGGGAAATATTTTTAAAAAACAGGGCCGCACGTCACAAGCCAAGCAGTCTACTTGGCAAACGGATATTTACAAAAAGAAAAACAGCGTCCTATTAGATGAAGAAAATCTGTAGCCTGTTTATTCCACCATACCAAAACACATTTTCTAATGGGGAATGTTAGAGTTCCTTTTGCAGGATCGGTGGCAGTTGCAGCCATTGGACCCCCAAAAATCCTCGTTATGTTCTGTGCATAGGTGAAAATGGAACAAGTTAGTTTATAACTTTCACTTAGTTTTCCTAATTTCTTACAATCCAACTATAGAATAGTCATCATTTTAGAAGACACCTGCAAGTTATTTGCTGTCATGATTCTGATGATGATAAAACAGATTATCTTTGCACTAGAATGGGGTGTGGAAGGGATTAAATAGAACATTGACTGTGTGCATACAATGAGAATTTAGCCCCCAGTTACCCAAGTTATTAGTTTTCTAACCCTTATATAATATTTGTAGAACCTGGAACACAAATAAAAAGCGTAAACAATAGAGGATCCAAACCCTAACCGAACAGATCATCTTTCCAGATATCATACAGCTGGCAGGTGTTTATTGCAAATGCAAGGAGTAAAATAGAGAGAATTGTTAAGGGGATTGAATCCTACTAATAAATATTTTAAAAATGACACCAATTTGGTCCTTTAATTTTTAAAAAATATAACATGAAAATATGTATACTGTGTTTTTATATATATATATATATATATATATATATATATACACAGCTCTGGCAAAAATTAAGAGATCACTGCAGAGTTTTCTAAAAATCAGCTTCTGTTCATGTCTGACAGCCATTCCATTCCATTACAGTGTCAGTTGATTTCCAACCAGAGTACAGACTGGCAAAGGGTGAAAGTGACTCTCCGCTGACCAGGATGATCGTCATCTTATTCGAATGTCACTCAGCAACCACAGGATGACATCAAGTGACCTACAAACAAAGTGGCAAATGGCAGCTAGGGAGTGAAGTGCACGGCAAGAACAGTTCGTAACAGGCTCAGAGAGGCAGTGCTCAAGTCATGTAAAGCTAGAAAAAAGGCTTTTATCAATGAGAAACAAATGAGAGCCAGGCTGAAGTTTGCCAAAGACCATAGGGAGTGGGCCATAGCGGACTGGAGAAAGGTAATCTTCTCTGATGAGTCTAATTTTCAGCTTTTCCCAACACCTGGTCATCTAACTGTTAGACGGAGACCTGGAGAGGCATACAAGCCACAGTGCCTTGTACTCACTGTGAAATTTGGTGGAGGATTGGGGATGATCTGGGGAGGCTTCAGCAAGGCTGGAATTTGGCAGATTAAATTTTGCAAAGGATGTATGAATCAAGCCACATACAAGGTTATGCTGGAAAAACAGTTGCTTCCTTTTGCTCAGGCAATGTTCCCCAACTCTGAGGGCTGTTTTTTCCAGCAGGACAAGGTGCCATGTCATACAGCTAGGTCAATCAATTTGTGGATGTAGGACCACCACATCAAAACCCTGTCATGGCCAGCCCAATTTCCGGACCTGAAACCCATTGAAAACCTCTGGAATTTAATGAATAGGAGATAGATAGTCACAAGCATTAAAACAAAGAAGAACTGCTTACATTTCTGCACCAGTAGTGGCATAAGGTCACCCAAAAGCAGTGTGCAAGACTGGTGGAAAGCATACCAAGAGGCAAAAAAGCTGTGATTAAAAATCATGGTTATTGCACAAAATATTGATTTGTGAACTCTTCCTAAAGCGGGCTTTACATGCTACAATATATCTAACGATGTGTCGGCGGGGTCACATCGTAAGTGACGCACATCCGGCATCGTTAGTGATATTGTAGTGTGTGAAACCTACGTGCAATTGCGATGTACGCAAAAACGTTGATCGCAAATACGTCGTTCATTTTCTAAAAATTGAACGTCCGGTTGTTCAATGTTCCCGAGGCATCCCACATCGCCGTGTGTGACACCCCGGGAACGATGAACACATCTTACCTGCGTCCCGCCAGAAATGCTGAAGGAAGGAGGTGGGAGGGATGTTTACGTCCCGCTCATCTCCGCCCCTCCGTTACAATTGGCCGGTCGCTGTGTGACGTCGCTGTGACGCCGAATGTCCTTCCCCCTTCAGGAAGTGGATGTTCGACGCCCACATTGAGGTCGTATGGAAGGTAAGTGCGTCTGACGGAATTTAATCATTTGTGCGACATGGGCAACAAATTGAACATGCCGCACATACGATGGGGGCGTGTCACATAAGATGTAAAGCAGCCTTAAGTTAAAACATTCTTAGTATTGTTGTTTCTAAATGATTATGAACTTGTTTTCTTTGCATTATTTGAGGTCTGAAAGCAATGTATTGTTTTGTTATTTTGACTATTTCTCATTTTCAGAAAATAAATACAAAATGTATTGCTTGGACATTCTGAGACGTTGTAAAGTAGTTTATAGAATAAAAGAACAATTTACACTTTACTCAACAATATACCTATAAAGAGAAGAATCAGAAAAACTGAAAATTTGGAAGTGGTCTCTTAATTTTTGCCAGAGCTGTATATATATATACAGTTAGGTCCAGAAATATTTGGACAGTGACACAATTTTCGCGAGTTGGGCTCTGCATGCCACCACATTGGATTTGAAATGAAACCTCTACAACAGAATTCAAGTGCAGATTGTAACGTTTAATTTGAAGGTTTGAACAAAAATATCTGATAGAAATTGTAGGAATTGTAAACATTTCTTTACAAACACTCCACATTTTAGGAGGTCAAAAGTAATTGGACAAATAAACCAAACCCAAACAAAATATTTTTATTTTCAATATTTTGTTGCGAATCCTTTGGAGGCAATCACTGCCTTAAGTCTGGAACACATGGACATCACCAAACGCTGGGTTTCCTCCTTCTTAATGCTTTGCCAGGCCTTTACAGCCGCAGCCTTCAGGTCTTGCTTGTTTGTGGGTCTTTCCGTCTTAAGTCTGGATTTGAGCAAGTCAAATGCATGCTCAATTGGGTTAAGATCTGGTGATTGACTTGACCATTGCAGAATGTTCCACTTTTTTGCATTCATGAACTCCTGGGTAGCTTTGGCTGTATGCTTGGGGTCATTGTCCATCTGTACTATGAAGCGCCGTCCGATCAACTTTGCGGCATTTGGCTGAATCTGGGCTGAAAGTATATCCCTGTACACTTCAGAATTCATCCGGCTACTCTTGTCTGCTGTTATGTCATCAATAAACACAAGTGACCCAGTGCCATTGAAAGCCATGCATGCCCATGCCATCACATTGCCTCCACCATGTTTTACAGAGGATGTGGTGTGCCTTGGATCATGTGCCGTTCCCTTTCTTCTCCAAACTTTTTTCTTCCCATCATTCTGGTACAGGTTGATCTTTGTCTCATCTGTCCATAGAATACTTTTCCAGAACTGAGCTGGCTTCATGAGGTGTTTTTCAGCAAATTTAACTCTGGCCTGTCTATTTTTGGAATTGATGAATGGTTTGCATCTAGATGTGAACCCTTTGTATTTACTTTCATGGAGTCTTCTCTTTACTGTTGACTTAGAGACAGATACACCTACTTCACTGAGAGTGTTCTGGACTTCAGTTGATGTTGTGAACGGGTTCTTCTTCACCAAAGAAAGTATGCGGCGATCATCCACCACTGTTGTCATCCGTGGACGCCCAGGCCTTTTTGAGTTCCCAAGCTCACCAGTCAATTCCTTTTTTCTCAGAATGTACCCGACTGTTGATTTTGCTACTCCAAGCATGTCTGCTATCTCTCTGATGGATTTTTTCTTTTTTTTCAGCCTCAGGATGTTCTGCTTCACCTCAATTGAGAGTTCCTTAGACCGCATGTTGTCTGGTCACAGCAACAGCTTCCAAATGCAAAACCACACACCTGTAATCAACCCCAGACCTTTTAACTACTTCATTGATTACAGGTTAACGAGGGAGACGCCTTCAGAGTTAATTGCAGCCCTTAGAGTCCCTTGTCCAATTACTTTTGGTCCCTTGAAAAAGAGGAGGCTATGCATTACAGAGCTATGATTCCTAAACCCTTTTTCCGATTTGGATGTGAAAACTCTCATATTGCAGCTGGGAGTGTGCACTTTCAGCCCATATTATATATATAATTGTATTTCTGAACATGTTTTTGTAAACAGCTAAAATAACAAAACTTGTGTCACTGTCCAAATTTTTCTGGCCCTGACTGTATATATATACCGTGTTTTTCCAAAAATAAGACAATGTCTAATATTTTATTTTTGCCCCTAAAAAAGCACTAGGGGTTATTTTCAGGTAGGTTTTTGTGACGCCCTGGACTAGCCAGATCAGTCACATGTAGGCCCTTGCACAAACATCTTCCCCTGAAAAGGTAACAGCATCCAACCTTAAAAACCCTGAGTCACCCCTCTCAGGACTTTACGTTCACACCTGGGGGGCGGGGCCAGGCAGTTGGCCACACCCACCGAGTAGTGCGGAGAGCCAGAGGCGGGAAAAACAGAGAGTTCAGTGACAGGAGTCGAGGAGAGTGTTAGAAAAGTTTGGACGTCTGTCGGGGATCTGGGTTGGAGCCCGGATACCCTGTGGCCAGGAGGCAGACGGTGGTGGCCGCCTGCAGGAGCTGGGATTCCAGCCGGTGGAACCGTTAGGGACCGGGACCGGGTAGTGGCCCGCCGGTACTGAACCGGGGAACCGATTGGAAACTGAAGCACCAGGAGGGTTACTCAGACCCAGTACGAGGCCCAGAAGCCACTGGACCGAGTCAAATTCACTGATTGGGGTCTGTACTTTAGGTCCTTTCCCACCCAAGACCTGACTGAAGACAACAGCCCAACCAGAGGGATAGAAAGCTTGTTTGGTTTACCAGAGACTCCAGTGTGTCTGTAATAGTGAGTACAACAGTGCCCTCGGGCCATGCACCACACCGACACGGCAGCACGCATCCATCCCCGCCTCAGCACCTCCCTCCGGCCCCCAGGACCATCACCCCCTACCCATGGAGGGGATCAACACCAAACTGCGCAACACCGTCTCTGGGAGCCTAGTCAACGGCAGTGGTGGTGTCCATCCATTCACCACAACCCGTGGGTGGCGTCACAAACTTAACCCCCCCAAAAAAACAACCGCGGCCTCGGCCGTGGACCTCCCGTGAACACCACTCCTCACATAGCGCCAGCATCCCTTCAGAGTGACGTGACCCCCGGGTCCGGGAGGAGCTCGAGCGACCCACCGACAAGCCCGGATCCGAGCGGCTCATCAGCCAGCCGAGCCCGGGGCGGTAAACATTGACCTCTTCTGGCGTCACAAACAGGATTGAACCCATCCACTTACCGGTGGAAGTGCGCCTTGAAGTTACAGTCAGCGGTGTCCAGTTGAAAAATTGCAGAATACGCCATCTTTGGGCGCGAAGTTTCCCGAAACAGCCGTCTTCTCCAAGAAAAGAGCAGGAGACTGAAGCCCCGCCCCCAGAGAATAGAGCGGTGCAGAGAGAAAACGGGGTGCCCCGAAAAGACCAAGGGGGGCGGATGAAGACCCTGTTCCATCTGCCCAAGTGGATAAAGGGCAGGGACTCCAGGACTCTTCCACCTGTCTGGTTCCTGGACCCCGACAGTGCACCATGTCCGCCCCATTTAACAAGCCAGAATTCCCGGAGCCCGCGCCTGGAACAGCGGTGTGGGTGGAAGCCCGGACGACCCTGATGTGCTGCCATCTCCAAGAACAGGTGCGCTACCTCATGGAGCAATGGTCGGCCGAGATGGAGGGGATAGCTGCCGCCGTGCGAGCACGTGAAGTGGTGGCAGTTTTGGAGGAAAGGGTATGTGACCCACGCTCCTATGTCCTGGAGGGACCGGCCGCTGCGGCTGAGGGACCTGGCCTGCTCCTGCCCTCCATACTGCCTCCCTCACAACGCATAGCAGTTGCCGCTACCTCTCCGCCCGGCTCCCCACCCTCGTCACCGGTGGCGGAGCCCGTCCCAGATGCCTGAGAGGATCCGCCTATGGAGGCAGCACGCGGACAGCAGTACGTTCAGCCTGCACCACTCCCGCTCCCGTGGAAAGACAGTTCCCTTCCCGGAAGATGCACGCTCCTGATGTGGTCCCACCGGTCCCGGAAGTGACCGCGCAACAGAAGGTCCAGACCCCGGCAGTCCACCTGGCCAAGAAGGAGGTGGGCGCTACCCGGAAGAAGGCCCAGCAGGTGAGGCTGGTTGTTCCCGGGTCTAAGGTCTCGGCTGAAGTCCCGCGGGGTTGCCGCTGCCAAGCAGCAGAGCCGGCCGTGACACAGCAGGGTTCCCCACGGAGGGTTTCGGTCGTTGCCGACACCGGGGAGCTCCGGCTGGGCCAGACAATCACACCGAGAGACCCCGGGTGAGCAGACGCCCCGTATTGGGAACAGTGGCCAAACCAGCTGGGCCACGAAATCGAGGCCCAGGAGAAACGGAGAGCGGAGATCTTTGCACGTACCATCCGGGAAAAAGAGAACTTGAGGAGCGCCACCTACCGGGTGCGGTGCCCGAGGTACGAAGGCCAAGTCCGGCGGTTCGACCCCGACAGAGGATGGGGATTTGTATATGAGCCCGGCCTGGAGGCTGAAGTCTTTGTATCCCGTCGGGATGTTTTACTAGCACCTGCCCATGGGTCACCCGGACCGTGACCTGGTACCCGGTGAGCTGGTCACCTATACCCGGCATTGCGGGGAGAGGGGCTGGTTTGCCCTCAGCGTCTGGGTGAGGTCACGCCAAGAAGGCCCGGGGCGCTCCCAGTCCCCTCCCCTACCGTACAGTTCTGAAGTCACGGTGGAGGAAGAATATGAAGAAGATGATGAGTAGAGGGTAGCGGATCACGGCTACCAAGTTGAAAAGTCCCCGTTGGGACCATACTGCCCATTCCCGTTGGGACTTTGTTGATTTTCTGCGAACGAACGAACATGGCTGAGAACTTGCAGGCCACCCAAAAACTTTTGGGCTTGTAAATAATTCTGGACCGGCCTGCCCTGTTTCACAGTCTCCGGAGAGGCAGGTTGGAGGAAGGCAAAAAAACAAGCTAGTGTAGTGGCCCGCCGGTACCGAACCGGGGAACCGATTGGAAACCGGAGCACCAGGAGGGGTACTCAGACCCAGTATGAGGCCCAGAAGTCACTAGACCGAGTCAAATTCACTGATTGGGGTCTGGACTTTAGGTCCTTTCCCACCCAAGACCCGACTGAAGACAACAGCCCAACCAGATGGATAGAAAGCCACCGCCCAGGCATCGAGACCCCACGGGCCAGCGTCTGCGGACAAACGGGCTCTACCGGCACACACAAAGCTGGGGAGCGGACTACCGTTGCTCAGGCATAGGAGTCACCATTCTACTAAAAGTGAGGTGCAGGAGAAAGGCGGAAACCACCAACCTGAAAAAGGGGAAAAGCGCAGCCGGCTGCGGGCACCGTTCACCATCTTGTTTTGTTTACCAGAGACTCCAGTGTGTCTGTGATAGTGAGCACAACAGTGCCCTCGGGCCGCGCACTGCACCAACACGCCAGCACGCATCCATCCCCTGCCTCAGCACCTCCCTCGGGCCCCCCGAGACAATCACCCCCTACCCACGGAGGGGATCAACACCAAGCTGTGTAACACCGTCCCCGGGAGCCTAGTCAACGGCAGTGGTGGTGTCCATCCATTCACCACAACCTGTGGGTGGCGTCACGAACTTAACCCCGCAAAAAATTAACCGCAGCCTCAGCCGTGGACCTCCCCACCGAACACCACCCCTCATGTAGCGCCAGCATCCCTTCAGAGCGACGTGACCCCCGGGTCCGGGAGGAGCTCGAGCCACCCACCGACGAGCCCGGATCCGAGCGGCTCGGCAGCCGGCCGAGCCCCGGGGCCGTACATTTTATCCTTGGGGAATACAGTTGGGGGTAAGCTTACCTCCCAAAAAAACAGACTCCCCCCCCCCCCCCTTCCCAGGAGAATTATACTTACAAGACCCGGGATGTCTGCATTTCTTACAATATATATCAGCTTATTGGCTGCAATGGCCGCTTGGTACAACCTGCTTGAAGAGGTAGATAGGAAACAGAGAAGGAAAAGTAGTTTGGAGAGGTAGTTTTGAATATATATCTACCTCTTTAAGCAGGTGGCATCAAGTGGCCATTACAGCCAATTAGCTGAAGCTGCAGTAGTCACTTTGTCACGCTAGGTATGGGGAAATAAGGGAAACCCTGTGTCTAGGGAAGGAGTAGATTGTGATCCCTGACAATACCTACACTCCCTGTCAGAAGTTATGTCGCTTATCTATCTTATGTAAATAAAAGCTTATAACCTGACTTTAAATTCATCCATTGGTTTTATAAATTACTCTTTTGAAAGCTGAAACCCTCCCAAATTTGGTTTAGGTTATGAAAATAAAGTTGCTGCAAAGCTGAAATATTGATCATTTAATTAACACAGAAAGGTCAGATTTTGTCAAGACAAAAGTTTTGTCGCCTTGTCATATAATACACCCAATCCTAGTTTACATCTTCACCTGTGCTCACTAAATTATTGGTTAATTAGTGGGTGTGTATAAAAAGAAACGCAGCACCCCAGACCTTCAGTTGAACTGCAACTTGACCTCTGACAACATGCCAAAAATCCACCCTGCGACCAAAGCCTTGATTATCAAGCGGCTGAAGACCAGATCCACTGCAGAGGTAGCTTGCACCTTTAATATGTCTCAGCGTCAAGTACAAAGAATTAAAAAGATTATAAGCAGGTTATAAGCATTTATTTACATAACATGGATAAGCAACAGAACTTCTGTAAGGGAGTGTACAGCTGGTACCTGGGGTCCCTCACCATCCTAGAAAGCCTCCGCACCTATGCGCCAAGCCGAATACCTAACCTTAGGTTTCATGAGCTCTGGACCTTAAATAGGAAATGGGTGGGATGAGTTCTTCATCAACCCTATTAAATGCTAAAGGAAGACACATGGGGGACACATGGGGAAAATGCATGAGCTACTTATCTACAGATGACACAGCTAGAAGTTCAGAAAAGTTCCCAGCAATGATACCACAGAAGAGCACACGCCACCTGCTTACAATCAAGGCTTGAATAAATTGAAAAATATCCCTACCACAAGTACAGAGAAGAAGGAATTATTTAAGCACCAAGAGAATACTGATGATCAGCAGCTGGGTGAAAGGCGAGCTCCTGCTGGGTCCAAAACGGGAGAGATGAAACTCCAGCTGGAAATCTACCTATTACAATGAATACTGACAGTAGGAACAATAGAACGTCAGGGAGCATTCTGCGCAGCCAAATGCTGTGAACTTCTATTGCCAGAAACCATATGACTGTCTGTCACCTGCGACACACCCATGACACTTTTTCTGTCTAAACCAAAAGAAAGATCCAGAAGAAGACTGTTACTTATAGCTCAGACAGAAGGTGAACACTGGCTACAACAGACAGGTGACATCTAATTGGATGAAGACCAAGAGAGCAACAGGAGACCCCTATAGTAATGCAGGAGAATGGTGGGGTAAATGAAGATCTAATCATGAGGAAATGGCAATATGGTTTGTAGTGGCATGATAGTTAAATGCCCCTGACTTCAATCCAAGTAGACTAACAGCTTGCTTTACATTGATTTTTTTTTTCATGGAACCAGAGGTACAGCAAAGTAACCAAGGAGCCAATTTTCAACATGACAATACCAGGCCACATGTTGCTGATTCTACTGTGAGCAGCTGGTATGGCCTAATTGTGGTACTATGGCCTTTGGCATCATTGGAGGTATCTGCCATTGAGCCCATCTGGGACACCATTTTTGGCAGTTTCAAAGGGAGCTGCAAGCAACATGTCTTGATGGTTTACCCAAGTTCATTCAGCAAATATTCCTTAGACTTCCATTAATAACCTCATTGATAGCATGCCAAGGCATTTAAGTGTATGTATTTCCACGTATGGCAATAAAGCTATGCTGAATTTATCTGGATATTTTAAAACTTTTGTTTCCATATTTTTATCATTTGCATGTCATTAACATGTTTGTCAATCTTGAAATTTCCATAATTACATAACTTTTTCTTTGTGGTGTTGCAAATTCAGTGTTGACTAATAGGTGTTGAGTAGGGATGAGAAAAATCGAAATGTAAAAAAATGCACAAAAATGGTTTTGATGCCGTTTTGGTGCAGTTTTCTTCCAGAAGGTGCAGATTTGCTGCTGAAATCTGGTGCAGACATTTCAGCACCAAATTTGCACCTCCTGGAAGGAAACTGCTCTGAAATGGTGTCAAAACTGTTTTTCTG
Organism: Anomaloglossus baeobatrachus; assembly: GCF_048569485.1. Taxonomy (NCBI): domain Eukaryota; kingdom Metazoa; phylum Chordata; class Amphibia; order Anura; family Aromobatidae; genus Anomaloglossus; species Anomaloglossus baeobatrachus. Next base: position 56,348,640 of record NC_134358.1, read on the forward strand.
CATTTTTTTACAAATGGGATGCAGATTTGGTTCTGAAATTTTTACACCATATTCCTACACCCAATCTACACCTCCAGGCAAAAAAAAAAAAGCATCATTACCGCATCATACCGCATGCGGTAATGATGCGGTTTTTTTTGCCAGGAGTTGTAGATTGGGGGCAGGTATATGGTGTAAAAATTTCAGCACCAAATCTGCATCCCTTGGCATAAAAAAAGCAGTTTTATGCCAGGAGAGGCAGGTTTGTGAACTCAGTGAGAGTTGATTGAGGTAACCTGAGGTCAGGTTACCTGCAATCATAGGTGGACGACCATGGGAACCTCCAGCTGTGACTGCAAATCGCCTGAGTGACATCACCACTGATCATACGGTTCATTCATTCTTTGCCTGAAGCTCACAGGGGGCAGTCATGTTCCTTGATTGGGCGCTGTGCCTTCAGTAATGTAGCAGACTGTAATCGTCGTGGGACCTCATGTGGATTACTTCAGACATGCAGGGGTGTTTTGGGGGTTAATAAAGTAGTGAAAGAGGGTGCTTTTTTGTCTTTTTATTTCAAATAGAGGATTTTTTTGGTGTTTGTATTTATTTATTTTCACTTACAGATTAGACATGTGTGAGTCTCATAGACCATTACTAATTTAGGGCTTAGTGGCAGCTCCGAACTGACAATTCCTTATTACCCCGATTGCCACCGCACTTATTCAGTTGGGAAAACCCTTGCAAAGTGCCGGGATCTTCACATCTATTGGATGCCACAATCCCGGGTGGCTGCAGGCTGCTATTTTTAGGATGGGGGACTCCCAATAAGCACGGGTGTCCCTAGTCTGAAAATACCAGCCCCCAGCTGTTGGGCTTTATCTTGGCTGGGTATCAAAATTGGGGGGACTGTACGCTGATTTTTTACATTTATTTAGATAATTAAATTAAAAAAACACATTTGGTTTCTCTTGTTTTGATGCACAGCCAAGATAAGTGCATGGTTTGGGGCTGCAGCCTGTAGCCATGGTTTTATCTGTGCTGGTAGAAATACAGTGAGTATGTATTAGTGATAATTGTCAGACCCGGAAGTAGCACTGTAGCTGCGGGGACTCGGTATGCACTGCTCTAACCCTTTTTTATTTTCTTTCTTTTACAGTCCCACTACACCATTTTACAACACATCCCTTTTGTCTCCCCTTGAATTTAATGAGTTTGGGTAGGATCTGATCACGATCTCAGGTGGCATCGGCGATCCTGAACCGGTCCAATCCTTGGCAGGATTGCTCATCTCTACTTGCGATCATCTAATCTCTTGCACTAAATACTGCAATAAAACAGTATTTCAGTATACAATACAGTGTAAATCACATACTTCTATGACGTTCATACTTGACAAGATTACTACAGGCTCACTGTCTGGCACTTTAGCCCATCGATTACTCACAATTGTGTTGCAAGGAGAAGTGGGCTGTCGTCTCCACTCAGCCTGTGATGAATAAGGGGTGCTTCACACATAGCGAGATCGCAACAGTGGTGACGCAACAGTGACCTCATTAGCGATCTCGCTGTGTGTGACACTGAGCAGCGATCTGGCCCCTGCTGTGAGATCGCTGCTCGTTACACACAGTGCTGGTTCGTTTTCTTCAAAGGCGATGTCCTGCTGTGCAGGACGCAATTCTGTGTGTGACTCCTAGACAGCGACCTTGTTCACGACTCACGTAGGCGTGCATCTTCGTTGGTTTCCACGCCCTCTCTGTTCTGATTGGTGATCGCTACTGCGTTCTCATTGGACGTCTCATTGGGCGTCTTCCATTGTTTGTTCTATTACAGTTCATTTTGTAGGTAGGGCTAGTTCACTTGTCCCTGACCGCGTGTAGCAAGCAGATCGCAATACAGTCCATTCTGCATCGCTTCATCCGTTCATCAGATATTCTGGGCGTTGTACTCTGCAAGGTAGGAATTTTTTTGAGGTCGCAAATGCATTTCCATAATATTATTACATTTATATAAGTATCTATCATTGTGCTATAGAACATTGTGTGTTTATGCTTCTACACTTGCAAGCAAATGGTGAGAGGGCTTGGCTACTATCTGTACACATGCTTTTCTATGGGCAGACATTTTAACCCCTTCAAGACTGACCTTTTTTTGCTTTCCGTTTTTATTTCGCCATTCTTTTTCTGAGAGACGTAACTTTTTTATTTTTCAGTCAATATGGTCATGTGAGGGCTCATTTTTTTGCGGAAATAACTGTGCTTTTAAATGAAACCATAAGTTTTACCATATAGTGTACTGTAAAACGGCAAAAAATTCCAAATGATGAAAAATTGTAAAATAAGTGCGATAGCGTCTCAATCACACGTTTTTACCGCTAACCATTTTTGCGCATATGATATGTTTGGCTCGCCTATTATTTCATTTAGCACAAAAGTTGTGATGACATAAAAATGTCATTTTGGCGTTTGAAATGTTTTTGCCGCTATGCCGTATCGTGATCAGATTAATTTTTATTTTTTTTTGCTTGATAGAGCGGCCATTCCTGAACGATACCAAATGTGTGTATATTTCAAATTTATATTTTTTAATTTTAGATTTGGCGTATTAACATCGCCAACATCGCCATTTAAAGGATTAATCGGCACAAACAGATAACGATTTTGCTTGTGCCTGGCAGTCACACATCTCAGCTGTGAAAATCAGCTGAGATGTGCGCTGAACTCGGCATGCTGCCGCCGGCGGACCGCAGGCATTAACATTATGACATTTATGATGTAATATTACTGCCTGCCTGTGGTCGTTAAGGGGTTAAGGGGGTCTCATGTGTATACAACCATATACAGTACCTTTTGTGGCACACTTACAAATGTAATTAAACGTATTTTTCCTTAAATTTTACTATGTATAGTAATAATAGCGATATTTTTTTGTTACTATTCTAATTTTTTGCATTTCATTGTCATTTCCTAGATTACACAACATGAGCGATGAGGAGTGTAATCTTGTGGTGGCTGCTTTGCTGCTTGAGGCAGCTCAGCTAGAAAATAAGGCAGAGAGGAGGCGTTCCAAAAAAAAACGGCGCATGTGGACAAGAGAGTGGCTGCAGAAGCGGTCTCAATTCACGCACATGCAACTGGTTAGAGAGCTTCAGGAGAAGAATCCTCACGATTTCAGGAACTATCTCCGGATGTCGGAGGAATCCTTCAAATTTTTGCTGGAAACAATAACACCAGTCATTAAACGGAAGGATACAGCAATGCGTGCTGCTGTCCTGGTAGATGAAAGACTGGCCGTCACGCTCCGTTTCCTCGCCACCGGTCGCTCGCTGCAGGATTTACACTTTTCTTCAGCCATTTCACGGCCCCTGCTCAGCGTATTAATTCCTGAGACATGTGATGCAATTTACAACTGTCTGCGCAGCTACATTCAATTTCCCAACACGGAGGAGGAATGGAGAAAGATTGCCTCAGATTTTGATCACCTCTGGCAGTTTCCTAATTGTGGAGGGGCGTTGGACGGGAAACATGTCCGTATAACTCAACCACCTAACAGCGGATCATACTTTTTTAACTATAAGGGCTATTTCAGTGTCGTCCTGATGGCTTTGGTGAACGCCAATTACGAGTTTATATTTGTAGATGTCGGCATGAATGGCCGAGTTTCCGATGGGGGTGTTTTTGAGCAAACACGTTTTGGCGATGGTTTGAACAACTGTGACCTGCACTTGCCTCCCAACTCACAGACTACTGGCGAATTTAATTTTGTTTTTGTTGGGGATGAAGCCTTCCCACTTCATTCAAATCTTCTAAAACCGTATCCTCAAAAAAATCTTACAGAGCAAAGGCGCATTTTTAACTACCGATTGTCACGGGCACGGCGGGTAGTGGAAAATGCTTTCGGGATAATGGCCAATCGGTTCAGAATTTTTCACACACCCATTAACATGAAACTAGACTCAATAGACTCTGTTATTTTGGCATGTTGCGTGCTGCATAATTTCCTTCGTCGTCGAGATACTGATAGCTACTGTCCGTCTGGCTTCGTGGACACTGTGGACCTAACCAGTGGGGAAGTGCTGCTCGGGAATTGGCGCTCAGACGGTCCTGCGATTGCAGGACTTGAGCCTTGTGCACACGGCAGAAACCCCGATGATGCTAAGACTTGCCGAGAGAAATACTGTGACTATTTTAACGGCCCTGGTGCTGTTAGTTGGCAGCATCAGATCATATAGTGGCCTTCTGATGTAATTTATATTGTGAGTGTATGTTGTTTCTGAAATAAAGTATAATACCGAGGAGATTTAAAAATTTTTGTTTATTCTTTTACTAGTACGACTATGCACACAGCATTCACTCCTGCACAGGCGCTTAATAGATAGACACGGTTACACATACATATTGATATACATTACTAGTTACCGGCCCCGTGTCAGCAGCCTCGGGCAGTTCCATTCGTTTCCCCCTCCAGGGCTGGTGGTCTCTTTCCTTTTCCTCTGCACTGCCGTTTATAAACAGCATGCAGAAATTAGTGAATAGTGCCCCCCAGCGTCTGAAAATCTCGTTGGTTTCAGGGGGTAGCTGAGATAAGGGATATCATGATTCAGGCCGTATTCCTGTCCGCGCTCACATGATCACCGGTATGCACCGTAGCACGATGATCACGATACAGAAAATGACAGCGCTGTTATAAAAATATTTATCTCCCATCTGGCATGAACGTGTCAGATGGGAGATAAATGTCCTCCCCGGTCCACTATGGTCACTGATTTCTGTTGCATGTGCCATGACACATTCCACCGAAAACTATTCCCCAGCCCATGCGCTTGAGGTAAAAAGGTACATAGTTTATCAGGAGAGCTATAATACTTTTCCAAATGGAGGGATTTGATTTTCTAGTTGCCCTGTTGAACGACTTTCAAACATGAGAGTCCGTAAAATGGCTCATTTTACGATCGATTGTGGGCACTCTGCTGAGTCACGGTTTGGTTGAGGCAGCAGTGACCTCATTAGTGATCTCGCTGTGTATGACACTGAGCAGCGTTCTGGCCCCTGTTGTGAGATCGCTGCTCGTTGCACACACTGCTGTTTCATTTTTTAATCTTTGCACTCCCGCTGTGTGTGACAGCGAGAGAGCAAAGATCGGAATGTGCAGGATGCACGGAGCCGGCGTCTGACAGCCTGCTGTAACCAATGTAAATATCTGGTAACCAGGGAATCCCCTTCCTTGGTTACAAAATATTTACTTTTGTTACCACCATCCGCCGCTCTCACTGCCAGCGCCTGCTCCCTGCACACAGCCAGACTACACATCGGGTAAAATTATAACCTGATGTGTACTCAGGCAACGAGTGCAAGGGAGCCAGCGCTAAGCATTGTGTGCTGGTAACCAACGCAAATATCGTGTAACAAGAGCTTGGTTACCCAATGTTTACGTTGGTTACCAGTTTCCACGGCTTCCAGACCACGGCTCCGTGCAAGCGCAGCATTGCTTCCACATCGCTGCTGGCTGGTGGGCTGGTCACTGGGTCGCTGGTGAGATCTGCCTGATTGACAGCTTACCAGCGACCATGCAGCGATGCAGCAGCGATCCTGATCGGGTCAGATCGCTGGTAGGATCACTGCTGCGTCGCTAAGTGAAGGTACCCTTGTGCTTTGTAGCACTCCTGCAGTGTGTCCCCCCCAGCAGTATTTCTATGTACCACAGTTATGCATGAGGCTACAGTGTGTGGAAAACTGAAAGGTGGACCCCTAACCATGGTGGGCTCCAGACTCCCCAGACCGACCCTGCTGACACCCATTATATCTATGCATGTGTATAGATGGACACAGCCCAATACAAAACCAAGTAGGCCTGCTTCTAACTATCTCAAGAATTAAGCAGAACGTGCGTCAATTGATAAACCAAACACATTTTATTACAAACCAAAACAAAAATAAAACTCTCTCTATATATATATATATATAAGTATAAGAAATTAAATAATTAACAAAACAAAACTGAAATTAACTTTTTCCAAAAAATTATGGAAAATGAAAAGTACACCGACAAGAAGCATCAGGTTTCATAGTGGTTGTTTGTGGAATTTAGATGGGCTAGAAAGGACTGGGGCATAAAAGAGCACTCTGGAGTGGGGTGCACAAGAATGTTTCCTGGAGGCCCCATCCTCCGCACAGGTGTGCTGTGCAATGTATCTGGCATTTGTGGCCATAAGGGTTGTGGACCTGGTCCACGGTCTAGCCTGGTTGGTGGGGTCAGCGAAGTTGTCTCTTCCAGGTTACCGGCTGCGGCTCGACTTAGCGTTTCCAGTATGAGTCTTTCCGCACGACTTCTTTGACTGGCGTCCAACTTTTGCAGTCGATCTGCTGTCATCTTTGCAAAGAAGTCCATACTGGTATTGGACTGTCTTTCTAAAAAACGGCTTGCCAAAGAAATTAATTGTTCGGATGATGATGGTGTGGCAGCCTTTCTTCGGATATTTCGCTGCCGCTGTGGTTGTTGTTCAGTGGAGGGCGAATTTTCTTCGACATTTGCCTCCCCTCTACTTTCCGCCACACCCGGAATGTCGCCACTAGATAGTGTCTCAACTTGGGAACAGTCCTGCTGGACAAAATAACAGAAAATTTAAGTTTCAGATAAACCCATCGATTTTCACAAACTAGAACTCACAACCGCATCACGAAAATGATACCCCATTAGCGATATACAGTTGGCATGCAATGGTAAAAAGGAGTGTGGTGGCACAAGTAGTACGAGATATTACATGACATTAAATAGTATGAGAACAGAGTGCGGCTAAACTTGAAAATTGTACAAGGCTGTATATTTACAATTAATCACAATTATACAATACGAAATAAATTAATGACCTGCATCCAAAGCTTACATGCTTTTCATCGAGAAGAACAGAAGGTACTTACATCTTCATCTATCGCATCTGTCAGTGCCTCTGTGTTGGTGGGCCCAAACGAACATACAGATGCCCGTGGTAACTCCTGGTTGCGGGTGAAGTCCATTAAGTTGAAGTACCACAGGGAGGGCACATAAATGTCATCTGTACCACATCCTGACCTTTTGGACCTCTCAATCTTGTTTAGTTCCTTCTTAAATACAGTGCGGAGGCCCTGAATTTTTTTGCGCACCATCGTCTCATCCACCTTCTCAGATGGGTCATGCTGCTGAAATAGGGCAATTAATTTTGCGTATGCCTCCCTTTTCTTGGTCCGGTTGCAATAGTCCGGCGATTTAACTAGCCAAAGGCAGGGAAAGGAGCGATACAGCTCAATCAGTTCTCGTATGAATTCTTGGCTATTGTAAGACATCTGTAATTTATATAAAAAAAAATTAAAAAAAACATGTCAATAAAAGTACACAACTAATGATGCAAGTATGTTCACAAATACAGGCCACGAGTACAGGTGATTCCACATGTATTTGAAGCAAGCCCAAAATGGAGATTTGCACACGACAATAAAACACCCTACCCCACCCTGTAAATTTGCTGTCCATGCAAATAAACAATGTACACTGCTTCAAAGTGTATGAAATCCTGGCCACAATGTTACATATAAAGAATGGACACAAATTAGAATTGAGCTATGATTACAAGTAAATGATAGCTACAAATATATCAAATCTAATATTATAAAAATGAAAAACAGATTCTAGATATTAAAGGAAAGCTACAAAGATAATTAGAGAACTCAATAAATACCTACCTTCCAAAATTGTTGGTGTGTAGAGCCACAAATTACGGGACACAATAGCGACTTGAAAGAGAACGCTGCTGAACTAAAGGCACCTAGAAAACAGAATGGAAGCCCTACTGCGTTGCCTTTATTTATTGACATGCTATAGCCCAATCACAGAAAGACTTGTTGAGCAGTTGCTATCCAATCAGAGAAGGACAACGCACTAGTGGCCAACAATTAAATCACCTAAATAAACAAACCGTCACACAACAACAGTTTGGAGACTGCTATATTTATAAATGTAAAGATATTGATCGCTACAGTTATGAGACACTTTATTTATTGCGGAAGCAAATCATTTATAGAACGCAGCAGCGTCTCCTGCGGGCACCAGTATTTAACATTGTAGGGGTTTTGAGGAGAGACAAAGGGGTTTCAGCGACGCAGTATCGTCGCCAACGCGATCGCAAGTCTATTATAGCGACGCTAAAATACAATTGGCTGATAGGTCTCTGGCGGGCGGGTTCAATATTTTTACTGTGGCCTAGGCCAAAAATATGGCGTCCAAACATGCTGAGGTGCGGTTTCTTATTGCCCAAGTTGACAGCTTTGCAATTACAGGTTTGCTTTCAAAGAAGGCAACAAGGTCGCACTTCCGTCCTTTTTTCATGAGCACATACTGCTTTTTGGATCGTACTAGAGACCTCCAGGCTTGTGTGCAGATTTGCGGATCTTATTAACGCTCTCTTCAATCCTGATCTGTGGTCACGACTGCGTCTTTGCTTTTCTGATCTTACTACAGATCTCCATGCTTTCATCTTCCATCTGTATACATGGACCCACCCATCCCCGTGCTCATACGTACTGGAGAGTGTGTTGTTGGTGAGACCACCCGTGTGTTGCAGTGACTGATGGTGAGACGGTTAGGGAGGTGTAGTTCCTGTTGTATGGCATAAATTGCAGTGGAAGGTGACGTGCAGAGTTGGACCTGCGCTAAATGGTGTCCTCACAGTTCTCAAGAATTACACACACAGTCCCGTCTAGCAAACAGGGGTCCCTTCCTCTTGCACTCAGTGTTTGTGTCTTCACTGGGACAAATACGCTTGGAACATGCAAGTCCACTCCCATTACGTATGTAGTGAGCTGCGGCATGCCCAATCAGAGCCTCCGGATCTCTGTGGGTTTTGACGGCAACCACTTTAAGGTGTACCGCAACCCAATCGCCGTCGCCTATGAGCCTGCTTGACGGAGCCTACCATATCTTATTTGCAAAAAACACCAGAAAATATTGTACTTTTGTGTTGTTTTTTGGTGTGTTTGTACTGCTGCAGTTTTGCACGCGCACACACAAACATACTTTAACCGGTACATACATACATACATACACACAACCACATACATCCATACTCTACATCCACCAATGCTACCGATTCATGTCCAACTCATGGTGGGAATCTTGTCTTCTTCGAGTAGGACATGGATTGGCAGCATCAGTGTTTCGCTCCTGGTGAGTATGGATCTACATGCAAAACTTCAAACAGATCAATTCCTCCAAGCATAATGCAGTGCTGCTGCAACTCTTCATGGAGAACGCATAAATGAGGAATGAATAAACTTTTATTTTAACTGTTCTCGTGGCTACGGCCACAAACACAAAGACAATCACGCATTTTTTAAAAAAAAAAACCAAAAACATTATTTTGAACAAAGGAAAAAAAAATTAACGGCTGCTGCCCTGTTGTTGGGACGCCACATATTTGGCGATCAGCACTCCGTGCTGCCTCACCGCTAAGGCCAGTGTGCGCTGTGCCGCTGCCAGGGTGCGCTGCGTTGCCATAATCCTCCGGTGAGAGGCCTGAAGGTCTTCCAATGTTGGTATTTCTGTGGAAGGAATGGTACCACTTATAAAGGCTAATTATATGTAGACATATAAATTAGAGGTACATGTTTGTTGTTAAAACTTACGGTTCGGTTGTTCCTCCTCGTCCGGTAAGGATGGGCTGATGTTCCACCCGAAACTTCTAGCATCAGCATCAATGTCTAGGGAGAGACAAAACACTTCATAGTACATGATAGGTGGAGAGGCTGCTTTATACATGGAGGCCTGAAGAGGCTGCTTTATACATGTAGGACTGGAGAGGCTGGCTGCAATATTATACATGGAGGACTATGGAGGTGTATTCTAATATATGATTGGTTATGTGGGACCCTTTATACTATATGGAAGGCTATGTGGGGGCCATTATTGTATTTTGAGAACTAAATACAAGGGGGTACAAAGATACAACCAGGGTATGGGAATGTTTTGTGGTGAGGGAGAAAGGTTCGTTCTCTCAGCACCCAGCTTTCCCATGCTCTGCTATACATCTTCTCTCAGCACTCAGCTTTCCCATGCTCTGCTATACATCTTCTCTCAGCACCCAGCTTTCCCATGCTCTGCTATACATCTTCTCTCAGCACCCAGCTTTCCCATGCTCTGCTATACATCTTCTCTCAGCACCCAGCTTCCCCATGCTCTGCTATACATCTTCTCTCAGCACCCAGCTTCCCCATGCTCTGATATGGGAAAGCTGTGTGATGATGGAAAGATATATAGCAGAGCATGGGGAAGCAGTGTGCCGAGGACAAGATGGATATCTCAACATAGGAAATTTGGTTGCTGATAGAGGGATTTCAGTTCATGGGAAATCTGGGTGCTGTGGGTAAGATAGCTCTATCCAGTCAAAGTTATATGCCCCTAGTTTTATCTTCAAAAATTACCAGGCAAGCCTGCTCCCATGACATTGAGTGAGGAGGGAGAGACTGCAGGTGGCTCCTGCTGGTGCTCCGCCTCTGGTGGTGGCTCCAGCTGTGGCTCCGGGTCTGGTGGAGGCTCCAGCTGTGGCTCCGGGTCTGGTGGAGGCTCCAGCTGTGGCTCCGGGTCTGGTAGAGGCTCCAGCTGTGGCTCCACGTCTGGAGGTGGGTCCTGCTGGGGCTGCTGGTCTGTAGGTGGCTCCTGCTGTGGCTGCGGGTCTGGAAAAAATTATACCTTATAATATTTTCACGTGGGGGTAACTCACAAGAAGTACTCTTGTGGTACAACTCATGTGCTGTGTGTCATGTGGGCGGAATTACTCATGTGGTACTACTCATGTAAAATACCCGCCATATACTGTGCAACCAATGTTAACACTAGTGCTGAGCGGACCCGGACTGTAAACGTCTGTATCCGCAAGTTTTTTGCGCTATCCCTGGGGCCAGACCCTATTGACTTATATGGGCAACGTATTCCGGAGCGGATCGGACTCTTTTAGTAAATCTGTCAGTAATATCCCCAGGGCCGGACCCCATTGACTTATGGGCACCGGATTACGGAGCGGATTTGACTTTTTTTTTTAAATCGGTCAGTGATTCGCCGACCCCGTATTATTGGCTGTTCGATCAACTATAGTTAACACCACTCACCGGGTTGGGGCTGGCTCTGAGAACGGATGCTGGCAATGCGGTTGCTTGATCTGTACCGCAGATCTGCCAGCTTCTTCCTTATTTGCGTTGTTGAACGCTGCACCCCGAATTTTTTAAAAAGGCCCCGACTAATCCTGCTCAGAACTGCCTTCTTGTGGAGGACAGGATGGTCATGGTGTCCAGCACAGTGATAATCTTTCCTGTCCATGGTTCTAATGAGATAGGTCACTTCTGCCTCTCCCCATGCTGTAGATCGGCTTCTGGACGCCATATTTTTGCAGGTCACACCAACAACACTAAACCCAAACAACAACACTGGGAAAACCCGCCCTAAATCAGCGTCGTCCAATAGAATTATAACGTCGACGCAAGGGACTTGCGTGACGCAGTTGCGTTCTCTACGGGATCCCTGAAAATCAGTGACTCTGTGCAGTTGAATATTAAGTGACCGCCCAGTCACAACGCACCTACAACCACCAATAGGACTGGGGGGGGCGCGGAAACGGTGCACGATTCAAGATTAGAATCGTGCTATGTGACATGGTCCCTGCGACCGCTGAGATCGCTGTGAAGGTCGCCGTATCCTTGCTGCGTCGCTGTTGAGATCTGCTTGTTTGACAGCTCAACAGCGACCATGTAGCGATGGAGCAGCGATCCTGACCGGGTCAGATCGCTGGTGGGATCGCTGCTGCGTCGCTATGTGTGAAGGGACCCTAAGACTATGTGTGTGCTCCTAATAAAAATAAGACACGATATATCAAGGCAGTAATTGGCTCAGCTTATCTCCTATGTAGTACTGGCATTAACATACATATATGCTATTGGCTAAATGTTAGCATTCTTTGCACCCAGCTCTAGAGGCCCCGTCACACCCAGCGATATCGCTAGTGATATCCCTAGCGAGCGTACCCGCCCCCGTTGTTTGTGCGTCACGGGCAAATCGCTGCCCATGGCGCACAATATCGTTCAGAGCCATCACACGGACTTAACTGCCTAGCGACGTCGCTGTGGCCGGCGAACCGCCTCCTTTCTAAAGCCTCCCAATAAAAGCAGAGGGGCGGAAATAAGCTGCCATAACATCCCACCCACCTCCTTCCTTCCTCATTGCCGGCGGCCACAGGTAAGCTGTTGTTCGTCGTTCCCGTGTCACACGTAGCGATGTGTGCTGCCACGGGAACGACAAACAACCTGCGTCCTCAACAATCAACGATTTTTTGAAAATAAAAGACGTGTCAATCATGGACGATTTGGTGAGTATTTTCTATCGTTAACAGTCGCTTGTTGGTCTCACATGCAACGACATCGCTAACGATACCGGATGTGCGTCACGGAATCTGTGACCCCGGCGATATATCGATATACAGTCATATGAAAAAGTTTGGGCACCCCTATTAATGTTAACCTTTTTTCTTTATAACAATTTGGGTTTTTGAAACAGCTATTTCAGTTTCATATGTCTAATAAATGATGGACTTAGTAATATTTCTGGATTGAAATGAGGTTTATGTTACTAACAGAAAATGTGCAATCCGCATTTAAACAAAATTTGACCAGTGCAAAAGTATGGGCACCTCAACATAAAAGTGACATTAATATTTTGTAGATCCTCCTTTTGCAAAAATAACAGCCTCTAGTCGCTTCCTGTAGCTTTTAATGAGTTCCTGGATCCTGGATGAAGGTATATTTGACCATTCCTGTTTAAAAAACAATTCCAGTTCAGTTAAGTTTGATGGTCGCCGAGCATGGACAGCACGCTTCAAATCATCCCACAGATTTTCAATGATATTCAGGTCTGGGGACTGGGATGGCCATTTCAGGACATTGTAAATGTTCCTCTGCATCAATGCCTGAGTAGATTTGGAGCGGTGTTTTGGATCATTGTCTTGCTGAAATATCCATCCCCATCCTTCAACTTCGTCACTGATTCTTGCACATTATTGTCAAGAATCTGCTGATACTGAGTTGAATCCATGCTGCGATCCTCAACTTTAACAAGATTCTCGGTGCCGGCATTGCCACACAGCCCCAAAGCATGATGGAACCTCCACCAAATTTTACTGTGGGTAGCAAGTGCTTTTCTTGGAATTCCGTGTTTTTTTGCCTCCATGCATAACGCCTTTTTGTGTGACCAAACAACTCAATCTTTGTTTCATCAGTCCACAGGACCTTCTTCCAAAATGTAACTGGGTTGTCCAAATGTGCTTTTGCATACCTCAGGCGACTCTGTTTGTGGCATGCTTGCAGAAACGGCTTCTTTTGCATCACTCTCCCATACAGCTTCTCCTTGTGCAAAGTGCGCTGTATTGTTGACGGATGCACATTGACACCATCTGCAGCAAGATTATGCTGCAGGTCTTTGGAGGTGGTCTGTGGATTGTCCTTGACTGTTCTCACCATTCTTCTTCTCTGCCTTTCTGATATTTTTCTTGGCTTGCCACTTCTGGGCTTAACAAGAACTGTACCTGTGTTCTTCCATTTCCTTACTATGTTCCTCACAGTGGAAACTGACTGTTTAAATCTCTGAGACAACTTTTTGTATCCTTCCCCTGAACAACTATGTTGAATAATCTTTGTTTTCAGATCATTTGAGAGTTGTTTTGAGGAGCCCATGATGCCACTCTTCATAGGAGATTCAAATAGGAGAACAACTTGCAAGTGGCCACCTTAAATACCTTTTCTCATGATTGGATACACTTGCCTATGAAGTTCAAAGCTCAATTAGGTTACAAAACCAATTTAGTGCTTTAGTAAGTCAGTAAAAAGTAGTTAGGAGTGTTCAAATCAAGAAATTGATAAGGGTGCCCATACTTTTGCACCAGTCAAATTTTGTTTAAATGCAGATTGCACATTTTCTGTTAGTACAATAAACCTCATTTCAATCCAGAAATATTACTCAGTCTATCAGTTATTAGATATATGAAACTGAAATAGCTGTTGCAAAAACCCAAATTATTATAAAGAAAAAAGGTTAACATTAATAGGGGTGCCCAAACGTTTTCATATGACTGTAGATATGTCATTGCGTGTAACGGGGCCTTAAGAGTCTGGGTGAGATGTACACTTTTTAGTTTCACATTCTTGAGCTTTCCTTAGTTTCTTTTCAGACAAAGAGAAGATTCTAAGGTAATATAAACAATTGAATATATTACATAGGTCATAAAGAAGAAGAAATAGAATTACACACAAAAAGGAAATAGTAGAATCCATAATAATAATATCTCTTATCACAGGGCCAGTTGAACATCAGTATTTTAACACTAGAAGTCCCAGAGAGGGGTCATTTAACATTTCTACCTTTGGAACCCAGAGACGGGTCGAATGACCTGAAGCATTTTAGCTAACATCCTATAATCACCATCTTTTGTTCTGTAATTAAGGCCATTACTGTCGCACCACAGGAGGTTGTTGTTTTCCATTGAGTTTAGCCATTTAGTTTCTAGTTACTTCTATTCAGTTTGGACTAAGGGTAATTTGACCCTCTTTCGGGACTTCAGGGGGGAGCTCGAAATTTCTGGGACTTCTAGTGTTAAATGCTTAACATCAGCGATCAGATCTCAGCTCCGGTCACTGCTATGTAACATTTCTTGGCATCCACTGCATGTGGAGAGCAGTAAGCTCCTATGTGCCTTCCACACTTACAGAGCCCATCATGGATGTACAGTTACAACTATTTGTTCCAAGGACCTAAAGTTTAGCCAGCTTTCTTCCTGATGGAGGAGAGCTTGCTTGCTTCTTTATTTCCAGGGTATATATGTCTTCCATCGTCAGGAGGTGGTCTCCAAAAATATAAAAAGTACCTCCTAAGAATATTACCATACCCCCTGTATAATCTGAACCAGCTCATACCTCAGAATCTATAGCATGAATAACAAAAACATGAATAATTATACAACAAAGCACCGGTCTAGCTAGGAATATCTATTGCTTATCAACATCTCCATTTATCATCACTGTGTTAAGCTATTTCTTGCTGAGCATTCCTCCTGCCTGTCTTCTATTGTGACTGATGTGCTGGCTCTATGCCGAGCCTATGGAGTGTCCTTATGTTATAGGCACTGCAAAGTGCAATCTACATAATGCAGAACATTTATATTTACACCTACACACATACATATTGGAAGAAATGGAAGATAATACATAATCTTTAGCAATGGAGCAGATTAATCTTAGCCATTAACACACGCTGCTTGCTCTGTTATAGCACCGACCCATGCAATGGTCTGTTATCCTCCTGCTGCTTACATAAATCACACTTTTTGGATGTGTATTGTAGAATTCATTACCAAAGCTCCTTGCAAATTATAGCATAAAATAGTTATACGGAGTTGTTCTCTAAACACGATTGAAATCCAAATTATAACATGATGTATTTCACAGATAGAGCACTTCATATAAATAAAATTTGTTAAGAATTTCCTAAAATTTTTCAGATTTATAATTTGTAATTTTAGGGATTTGATTTAAAAGAATCAAGAAATATAGCAGTCAAATTTCTATTCAGGGACTAAGAAGGGATGAAAAATAATAAGCTGTATATACTCACCTGCCCTATGTTCACCTCTCAACTGTTCTTCACTTTCGTGTCCTCAGATCTTCCAGTGCTACGGCCTGTGAATAGTACCAAACACGGTCACATGACTGCATTGGCCGATGCACATCATTGAGGCCAAAAAGTGGATTGAGGACCAGAAGATCCAAAGACCAACAGAGAGCATCATGAGACAGGTGTGGCAGTCCTCAGATCTTCCAGTGCTAGCACCTGTGATGACAGTCACATGACTGCACTGGGTGACACACTTCAATGAGGCCAAACAGTGAACTGAAGACCAGAAGATCCAAAGGCCAACAGAGAGGATCATCAGACAAGTGTGGCAATCCTCCAATCTTCCAGTGCAAGGGCCTGTGATTGGCGATCATATGACTGCACTAGGCGTCACACTTCAATGTGGCCAAACAGTAGACTGAGGACCAGAAGATCAAAAGACTAGCAGAGAGGATCATGAGACAGGTGTGGCAGTCCTCAGATCTTCCAGTGCTAGGGTCTGTGATTGGCGGTCACATGACTGCCCTGGGTGACGCATTTCAATGAGGCAAAACAGTGGGTTGAGGAGCATAAAATCCGAAGACCAAAAGAGAGGATCATGAGACGTGTGTAGCAGTATATAATGTTTATTAGTTTTTACCCCTTTCATACCCTCCATTTAATATGGTTTCAAATCGGACTGATTGTATTTGGACCAAATAAAATCTGCAGGCTAAATTGAAGAAAAAAAAAACCTTGCGAAACAAATGTTGGCGATTCTTTCATCTTTAGTGATATCCCAAAATAAGGTGCTGTTCTTTACCTGATGACTGGCAGCATAGTACCTACACAGTTTTAGTGGAAACTTGGTATGGCAATTTTACTACTCAAATTGCTGATATACCTGTATAGGTCATAGAAGAATAGTATAATTTCTAACAATTTTGCAGTAATCTGATGTTTTAGCTTTGAGTTAACATGTAATTTTTCCTAGAAGTGCCCAGTACTCTTCCCTTCAACCTTGCATGTGTGACGCCTTGGACTAGCCAAGTAGTCACAAACACAACATCACACACACACCCTCCCCTGATTAGGCAACATCAGTCAAACAAAATCCTTGTTGCCTCCCTCCAGGGTCTGATGTCCACACCAGGTGGGGCAGAGCCAGGTGGTTGGCCCCACCCACCGAGGAGTTCACAGGCCTGGAGGCGGGAAAAACAGTAGTTAGTGTTTGGAGTTCAGTTGTGGAGTGGAGGAGTTCAGTTTTGGAGTTGAAAGTGAGAGGACAGAAACTGTGAGTGTCTGGGTAGGAGCCCAGGCACTGTCAGCAAGGTCAGCAGACGGTGGTGGCCATCTGCAGGAGGTTGTGCAAGTCAGTGGAACCGTAATACCGGGGATGGGCGGTGGCCCGCCGGTACCGAGCCAGGGAGCAGATCTGTACCAAGCACAAAGGCAGGGCCATCAGACCCCGACCAGGCTAGGAGCCGCCGACAACGGTCAAATCTGAGAGTGACCGTTACCCCTGGGGTTCCCTAACATCGAAGACCCAACAGAAGGCAACAGTCCACACCGTGAGGATAAACAGCCACCACCATAGGCTAGAGATCCAAGGGCCAGCGCCTGCGGGCACAACGGGCTCCTTCGGTACATATACGCCGGGGAGCGGACTACCGTTGGGAAACCATCGGAGTCAACACATTCTACACAGGTGCAGGGAAAGACAGCCACCATCAACCTGTCCGGGGAGAGCAAAGACACTGCAGCCAGCTGCGGGACCCGTCCATCCAGCCGTTTGGTTTACCAGAGACTCTGTGAATTTGTGCCTGAGTGAGTACAACAGTGCCATCCGGCACCACGCCGCGCTGCCTCCGCAACCCTGCACCCCAGCTACCCTGCCTCCCCGTATCACCACCGGGCCTCGGGATCACCAACCCCTACCCACGGAGGGGGAACCAACATCCTAACTGCTCCCTGCCATCGCTCCCGGGATCCCCGTCACCAGCAGCGGTGGTGCCCATTATCACCACGACCCGTGGGTGGCATCACGAACTATTTCCCCAAACAAACCATCCCCATTTCACTCGTGGGCGAGGAGCGCTGCTCAAGTCCCCGGGTCCGGCCCACTGCTCAAGCCACCGAGCAGCAGCAGAAGCACCGGACCCGAGCGTAGCGAGCGAGGCCCCTCCGCCCGCGACACATGTGATTGTCAAGTTTGGTTTCTCAAGATTGGTACAAGAGGTTCCTACAAGACAGGTTTCATATTATTAGTGTACTAGGACCTATGGTGGCTCAGTGGTTATCTCTGTTGCTTTCCAGTCCTGGGGTCCTGATTTCAAATCCCACCAAGGGTGACAACTGCAAGGAGTTTATATGTTCTCCATGTGTTTCTGTGGGTTCCTCTGGATACTTTGGTTTTCCATCCCTACTCCCAAGACATAGGGATTTAAATTGAGAGCCCCCCAATTGGGAGAATGATGATAATGTCTGTAGAGCACTGTGGAATATGATGGTACGATAAAAGCAAAGCATAATAATATTAAGCAAGGCATAATAATAACAACCAATTGACTAGTAAAATGTCATGTGCGGTGCGAATCCTCGTTTACGGATCACTACTACACAACCTACCATGTGTCACCCGGATCGGCACCTGCAGTTTACTACTACCTGATTGGACTCTGTACACACTTCCAACAAGCAACCTGGTTTCTGCAAGTTGCTCTGTTCTGTCGGACGTTGGTTGTTTTTTTTTTTAATGCCTCCCGAAGCAGTGGCTGGCTTCTCAGTGAACCAGGTTTGCTAATTAACATTTCCAGTTGGCTCCTCCTACTTAAGTCTGGGCAGTTTTCTGTACCATTGCCAAAGATAGTTTTTGATTGCAGTTGTGATATTCCGACGTCCATGGCATTGCTCTTTTTGGTGACCAACAACTATATGTCTGCGCTGTCAGAGATTACCCTGGTGTGACTTGCTCCTACTCCTTTTGATTTATTCCCTTCGGTGTCATTTTGTCTCTCCTCTGTGGTTGTTTGCGGTGTGAGTGTGTTTCAGTGTAATCCCCTTGTCTGTGTCTTGAGGGAGGTTGTTACTTTGAGATAGCCCATCCCAGTGTTGCGAGGTATTAGGACAGAGTCGGCAGGAGACTGGGTCAGGGCGGGGACCTGGACCTGCCTACCTTCAAGGGTACCTCCAGGATCAGGGTGAGCACAGTACCCACAGTCCTAAGGTCAGCATAACCTCCCAGGTGTCCTTCCTGCACCCCTGACATCAAATCACATTTTGGTTGCAAAAGATTCAAGATTTTTCCAGGCAACAAAAAAAACCTAATAGTACTCTCAAAAGCTCGAACATACTGCATTATCCCACCCTCTTCTCCCCCCAAAAAAGTCACATTGGGTAGTTTATATGAAAGACATAATTTTGGAAAACAAAAGCATCAACTTACTTTAATCATTCTAACTGAATTATTGCAATGTGGACAGACAGGGGAATGATGTTTTTTGCTATTTCCAATCACAATTTGCTACCTCTGCAGTTTTAATAAATTGAATTTTCCCTGTTCTGAAGACTACAATATGTGAAAACTGAAAAAAAAATCCCCCTGAGTGTTTCAACAGGCTCAAAACCTTCACAACATTTGAGCAGAAAAAAACATTGTCTTAAGTACTCACATGGTTTGGCTTTGGCAAAAGTAAAATCTTCATTAAATCATTCATTTGTTGCTTTTCATTATAAAATAAATGTTAAGGATCTGTCAAGCATTAGGAATGAATAACGGCCACGGTCTGGAACAGTCCTGAAGCGTGAATTCCTCTTCAACAGCTTCCACTGTTTTCAGTATTTGTCAACAGTTTAATCAGACGTGTATCTCGGCTTTCCAGCACTCGGGGCAAGAAGTCTGTTCGGTAACTTCTCCCCCCCTTCCTCGAGCAGTTTGAGTAGTCATGATCTGACCGTTCATTCATATGCGATTTGCTTACAGTCACGTTCCAATGAGCTGCTCTTCAAAATTCTCTCATTGTTCAGTGAGAAACTGAGAGAAGCAGGATGAAAATCCAGTTGTCACATGACCTTAAATAGGAAAATCTCATATAAGTGGAATTGGCATGTGATTGCTACTGGACCAAAGGTACCGTTGACTTGCCTGGGGGAATGAACTGAACCGGTCGCCGAGTCTTCTCTACTGCTAGCAAAGTTATAAATATAAACCTTCTCTAATATGAGTCATTCTCTTACTTTTCTTCATCTTGTCCAGATGCCATGATGAAGTTTCACATTCACAACTCACCTCTGCAGACTTCCATCTTCATTAGTCTTCTACAGCACATCCTGACACAATGACCTTAAAATAGTAGAATTATTATAATGCTCTTGAATAAAAATATCTGCCCTAAACTGTGCCCCTGAATAAATAATTGCTCTTCTCTGCGCACCCTACAAAACACATAACAAAAACACTGCCCTTCTGGTACGTGACCTCCACACTGCCCTCTCCTTTCCATACTGGGTCCCCTCTTCACACTGTCCTCTCTATACTGCCTAGTCTCTATACTTTGTCCCCTCATCCCACTCCCCCTCATTGTCATACAGTCTCCTCCTTGCTATAGCCTCACACTGTCCCCTATTCTACCCCTTCTACATAATGCCCCCCACACTACCCAGTCTCTATTCTGTCCCTCCTCATTGTTGTCATCAAATACTGTGTCCACATACATTCCCCCCTCATTCCCCATACTGTGTCCATGCCCATCCCCCTCACTCCCAATACTGTGTCCACATATATTCCCCCTCACTGTCAATGCTTTAGCCACATACATTCCCCATCACTCCCCAAACTGTGACCGTGCCCATCCCCCTAACCCCCCATACTGTGTTCATGCACATCCCCCCACTCCCTATGAAGTGTCCACATAAATTCCCCTCTCACTCTCCAAATTGTGTCCGCACACATCCTGCCCCCTGTTGTCCATATTGTGCCTTCAAATTTCCTCCATAACTCCCCATACAGTCCTCAAATTTCTTCCCCCTTTTCTCACCATACTGTGTCTGAAATTATAATAATACTTCAGTGTTTTCAGCTGCTCTAGATCACTTACCACCAACACTATCAACCACCATTGTGGCGCCAGAGAGTGTCTTTAACAGTGTGATCAACGATTCGGAACACACTGCTGACATCACTCTGACCCAAAAGTGCCAGCAGTGAGGGCTTCAATTGTACTTGCATCAGAAAGACATGAGTACAATTGATAGCTTGGAGCCGGTGCGCTGCACCTTCTCTCAGCTGGCGACAGCTTGACAGCTAACTCAGAGAACCACTGACTTCCACTATGGGGTAGTGGCAAAATGCAGCTGCCAAGGAGACACTTCAGACCGCCACATCAGTTGGCTCGACAGCGCTCCCCGCAGGCTGTGCTTGGGGCACATGCCCCGCTCGACCCCCCCAGATATACCTCTGATTTAATGAATTTATCTGAAATAATGTGAGCTTAAATATATTATAGAATAATTGATGAGACTATTAATCTATAGGTATATGTTATCTAATGGGCTAATGGATTAATTATAGAGGTACTGTTAAAAGGTTATTCCCTAAAGATGAGTGCATTGATTTGAAGTAATCAAGATAAACCTAAACGTTTTAAGGAACTCGCTCATCTCGGCAAATTCAATTAATATTTCCACGAATCACCAATATTTTACACATTGTAGAAGATTGCAAAAGACAGAAAAGGATGACATGACCTTGGTGATGGCAGGGTTGTCTTACCTATTATGACTTGCAGTTCTCACATGGTACAGAATGGTCAATCAAGCCAGACTATCATAGGCTCTATAAAAGGAGAAGCAAGGAATGGAGCAGCCATTTTGTGGTGAACCTGGATAGAGAGATGACATCATAGCTTACAGCTTTGACCTAGGACACATGGCGAGTTAAACAGTCTGAAAAGAATGTGATCAAAAATCACATTCCACTCGGACCCCTGTTACTCTATGGGGCCAGTGTCATGTGTTATTTTTTTCTCAGGCCTAATCGGACCAAGAAAAAAATCGCAGCATGCTGCGGGAGGAATTTGATCCATTTCCACTCGCACCCATACAAGTCTATGGATGCGACTAAAACATCCCACTGCACTAGGATGACACCGGAGGGAAGTGCGATAATCACATCAACTGATAATGGAGGAGATAGGGAGAATAGTCCCTCCCTCTCCTCCACAGCTGTAATATGATCACAGGATCACATCACAGTGGCCTGACACTCGCAGCATGCCCATAGCAGAGAATGGGTATTGGGGATCATTAGCATAACACATCCAATATTCTCACATCAGATGCTAAAATGCTCATGTGGCCTTAGCCTTAATCAAAAAGATAGTGATAGAAAGCCATAAAACACTCATGAAACTATAACTAGTGTTGGTGACAGCAAAGCAGTGAATAAGATGTTAGGTTTTCTCTCTCTTCTCCAGATTTCACTACTTTTTTTATTTTATTTACTGTTAACTGTTAAAGGGACTCGCCACCACTGTAGTTTATCAGCATAGACACATGCAGGGCTCGTAAGTTCTTTGGTGCTGAACTTGTATGCGCTGCACTGATGCTGGACAGGGCCTCTGGAGCAGCATCAGTGGTGTTTTCGCTGCTCTGCACAGCAGAAGAATGATGAAGAAGGGAGTAGAGTGCTTCCGCTATCATCATTGCTTTCAATTGAATCCGCATCCATGGAGGGTGCTGGGTAGGAGGGTGCCACTGCCATTGCTAGCATCCCACTATTCCGACTCCCGGGTCCCATAGCGGCTGCTTGGTGTATCGACACTGCCTATAGCTCTAGAATGGGACATCTTAAAAGCTCCTGTAGGTGTAATGTGGCGATGTCCAAATACTTTTGTGCATACGCTGTACAACAGAGACTGTGTGATGTATGTAAGCAGCAGGTGGATATCAGACCTTTCCATGGGTGGGTGCTACAACAACGTAAGCAGCGTGTGTTTACTTCTAAGATTAATCTGCTCCATTGGTAAAGATTATGCATTATCTCACATTTCTTCTCATATTTCTGTCTGTAGCTGTAGATATAAATGTGCTGCATTATGCAGATTGCACCTTGCAATTCCTATAACATAAGGACTTTCCATAGGCTCGGCACAGAGTCAGCACATCAGTCACATTGGAAGACAGGCAGGAGGAATTCTCAGCAAGAAATAGCTTAACACAGTGATGATAAATGAAGAAAATGATAAGCGATAGATAGACCGGAGCTTTAATGTTTGATTATACACTATTTTTTGTAATTTACACTGTAGAATTTGATAGCCTGCTGCAGATTATTCCATCCAAATGCAGGAATAAGTCCTAAGGGCTAAAAGGCAGCTGTCACAAGGGGTGGTTCCTAAGCTGGTCCTAAGACTGAGGCCCCTATGCTCACCCTCACCCTCATCCCGGGGGTACCCTTGAAGGTAGGGAGGTCCAAGTCCCCGACCTGGTCTTGTCTCCTGTCCAAGCCCTGACCTTACTCGCCCAACCCTGGAAGCAGGCCCGAAACCCAGTTACAAAACTCCACAGAAAAGACAAGGGAGAACAAAACCTCATACACAGTGCACTCACACACAAAGGAGAGACAATATGGGTACTTGGGGAATAAAAAAAAAGGGTAGGGATAAACTCACGACAGGGGAACGTTCACACCACACAAGAAAGCAACTATTGTTGACCATGTACTGAAAACCACTTGCTGATGCTATCTTCAGAGGCCTCCTACTACACTCCCCAGTCATAAATAGGATGAAACCAGCTGGAGATGGTAATTAGCAGACTGTCTCTCAGTGGAGTAGCACACTGCTCCAAAAAGGATTCATTCTGCACGGTTGGGAGCAGTGACACAACTCAGCCGAAATCCAGCTGAGCTGAGCAATTTAGAGAGACCAGGTTTTATGTCAGACTCTGCAATGTGAACAAAGTCCGCCTTCAGCTGGCATATGGAGACTTGTAAGCCAAGCAATGCTCTCTGGGAAAAAAATGCAAATTAGCCCTCCACTGGAAAAAAGAAAGCAGTCTCTCTAGCGCAAATCAGCCATTAATCTGACACCATACTCTTCCAGGCAATTAAATGATAACAATGGTGTTTGTAGCTAAGTTGTTCAATTTTTCATTTTGCTAAAGTTATAACTTAATAATTTGCTTCCTTGTGTTTCAGACTTTTTTGCTGAGTTTTTGGGGTGATACAGCATCCTTATTGAGTCATCTTTGGAAACATGCACACACCCTCTTTGATTGATGTCTCCACAATCTGGTAACATCAACATAGATGACTTTGAAATTTAGTGCATTTTCTATTATATGCAGTGTAAGGAGGTGTGAACACCTCAGGCTCGTCAAGCATAATGGGGAATGACTGATGACATGGCCAGAATGCTGGACCACTCCGATGACATAATGGTTTGACAAAAAAAGAGGCAAATTTTTTAATTAACCATAGCAAAACTACAATAAGTCCAGAGTCAGACGGCCGTATATTCGCTAGCTGATTATGCAAATCACACTGAGCAAACTCTGATAAGAGCTTGATCACAGTGTCCGCATAGTATGATCCAATTTTCTTGAATGAGAAGATTGAAAACAAATTGCCCCAATCTTCTCCATTGAGTAAAGGCCGTTATCGATATCGCTAGCGTGGGTACCCGCCCCCATCTGTTGTGCGACACGGGAAATCACTGCCCGTGCCGCACAACATCACCCAGACCCGTCACACTATTTACCTGCCCGGCAACGTCGCTGTGACCGGCAAACCGCCTCCTTTCTAAGGGGGGCGGTTCGTTCAGCGTCACAGTGACGTCACAGCTGCGTCACTGAACCGCCGCCCAATAGAAGTGGAGGGGCGGAGATCAGCGGGACGAACATTCCGCCCACATCCTTCCTTCCGCATTGCGGGCAGAAGGCAGGTAAGGAGAGGTTCCTCGTTCCTGCGGTGTCACACGTACCGATGTGTGCTGCCGCAGGAACGAGGAGCAACTTCATTACTGCTGCAGCAACGATTTTCGAGAATGGACCCCCATGTCACTGATGAGCGATTTTGCACGTTTTTGCAACGATTCAAAATCGCTCAAAGGCGTCACACGCAACGGCATCGCTAATGCGACCGGATGTGCGTTACCAATTCCGTGACCCCAATGAGATCGCTTTGGTGATGTCGCAGCGTGTAAAGCGGCCTTAAGGCCAAGGCCACACAGGGATATGTGCGAGTACTCGCATGACACTTGGCTGACAGCACAATGGTAGCCGAGTATGATGCGAGTGTCATGCGACTGTGGTCTGATCGTGCAATCAGACCACAGCTGCGGAGGGGAGGACCAGCGCTGTGGAGGAGATGGCTGGTGCTGCGAAGTAGAGGGAGGAATTTATCTCCCTATCTCTTCCGTTGCCGGTTGATGCGAGAATCGCACTGTACTCGTCTTAGACCAGTGTAATGCGAGTGCAAAGCAATGTTTCTCTCACCCCATAGACTTGCATGGGTGCGAGTGGAACAGGATCGCATTCCACTCACAGCATGCTGCGACTGTTTTCTTGGTCTGATTAGGGCTAAGAAAATAATCGCTTATGGGAGCTGCTCCATAGAGTAATATTGGTCCAAGTGGAATGCGATTTTTTTTATTGCATTCCACTCGCACCGTTTTTCTCGCCATGTGTCCTAGGCCTAAGCCAAATAATTCGTGTAAACATACAGTGCCTACAAGTAGTATTCAACCCCCTGCAGATTTAGCAGGTTTACACATTCGGAATTAAGTTGGCATTGTGACATTTGGACTGTAGATCAGCCTGGAAGTGTGAAATGCACTGCAGCAAAAAAGAATGTTATTTCTTTTTTTTTTTTTTTAAATTGTGAAAAGTTTATCCAGAAGGTCATTTATTATTCAACCCCTCAAACCACCAGAATTCTGTTTGGTTCCCCTAAAGTATTAAGAAGTATTTCAGGCACAAAGAACAATGAGCTTCACATGTTTGGAATAAATATCTCTTTTTCCAGCCTTTTCTGACTAATTAAGACCCTCCCCAAACTTGTGAACAGCACTCATACATGGTCAACATGGGAAAGACAAAGGAGCATTCCAAGGCCATCAGAGACAAGATCGTGGAGGGTCACAAGGCTGGCAAGGGGTACAAAACCCTTTCCAAGGAGTTGGGCCTACCTGTCTCCACTGTTGGGAGCATCATCCGGAAGTGGAAGGCTTATGGAACTACTGTTAGCCTTCCACGTCCTGGACAGCCTTTGAAAGTTTCTTCCTGTGCCGAGGACAGGCTTGTCCGAAGAGTCAAGGCTAACCCAAGTACAACAAGGAAGGAGCTCTGGGAAGATCTCATGGCAGTGGGGACATTGGTTTCAGTCAATACCATAAGTAACGTACTCCACCACAATGGTCTCCGTTCCAGACGAGCCCGTAAGGTACCTTTACTTTCAAAGCGTCATGTCAAGGCTCGTCTACAGTTTGCTCATGATCACTTGGAGGACTCTGAGACAGACTGGTTCAAGGTTCTCTGGTCTGATGAGACCAAGATCGAGCTCTTTGGTGCCAACCACACACGTGACGTTTGGAGACTGGATGGCACTGCATACAACCCCAAGAATACCATCCCTACAGTCAAGCATGGTGGTGGCAGCATCATGCTGTGGGGCTGTTTCTCAGCCAAGGGGCCTGGCCATCTGGTTCGCATCCATGGGAAGATGGATAGCACAGCCTACCTGGAGATTTTGGCAAAGAACCTCCACTCCTCCATCAAGGATCTTAAGATGGGTCGTCATTTCATCTTCCAACAAGACAATGACCCAAAGCACACAGCCAAGAAAACCAAGGCCTGGTTCAAGAGGGAAAAAATCAAGGTGTTGCAGTGGCTTAGTCAGTCTCCTGACCTTAACCCAATTGAAAACTTGTGGAAGGAGCTCAAGATTAAAGTCCACATGAGACACCCAAAGAACCTAGATAACTTGGAGAAGATCTGCATGGAGGAGTGGGCCAAGATAACTCCAGAGACCTGTGCCGGCCTGATCAGGTCTTATAAAAGACGATTATTAGCTGTAATTGCAAACAAGGGTTATTCCACAAAATATTAAACCTAGGGGTTGAATAATAATTGACCCACACTTTTATGTTGAAAATTTATTAAAATTTAACTGAGCAACATAACTTGTTGGTTTGTAAGATTTATGCATCTGTTAATAAATCCTGCTCTTGTTTGAAGTTTGCAGGCTCTAAATTATTTGCATCTTATCAAACCTGCTAAATCTGCAGGGGGTTGAATACTACTTGTAGGCACTGTATACTAAATACGTGCACTAAAATTTACAAACACCATGAACCACTGTGCTAAATCTTGTACATTATATATGACTGCCTAGTCTAAGTTCACAGTCTTCAAGATGGTATTATCAAATAAATATTACCCCAACGTGTGATGAGTTTGGAGAAACTAAAGTTCTAGAAGATTTTTTTATGTCACTTTTACATGTTGCTATGGTTATGTCTACGAAACATATCAATGTGATCAATGCGATGCATAATATTTGATGTTTGTACATCTTCAGTTAGAACTGTTGCAGATTTCATCAGAATCATCAGACATTGTGGGAGAACTAAAATGCTTTTCCACTATTCAGACAACCCCTTTTTAATCTGAATGTACCCCTTTTTATAATAAAATCTTGTATACTCACCTCTGGTGCCGGAAACGTTCCAACGGTGTCAGCACTCAATCTCCCAGGATCACATTCCAGTGTGACGTTATGGATTCCCTCCCTTTGGACGTATCCTATACAACTGGACGTTGAGAGCAACAGTGCTCACTTCCTCCAGATGTAAGAAATTTGTCCAAAGGTGAGGAAATAGTGACTTTAACTTGGAACATACCTCAACCGTAATATTTATTAATACAACTATCATGCTTTGAGCATGGCGAGCGCGTTCCGACTGAATGAAGTCTTAAGCACAATGAATAAACCACTAAAAAAAAACACAAACAGGGGGGAACACCGGGGACATAATACAATGGTGGTCCCTGCCGCTAGGGAGAGGGGTGAGAGGGCACCTCATAAACTCACCTAAAGCTGACTCCTGAGCTCAATAGTGTCCCTACACAGGTTATTTCAACTTGTCAGCGAGCAGGATACTTTAAACCCTCAGTTGGCCCTAAACTCACCCTCCCTATTGAGTAGGCTAACGAGTTCACTAGACTTGCTACTACAATACGGAAACACAACAGAAAGAAAACAGACAAAGCAAATACCGCAATACAAAAGGCTAAAGGTCGGCTTCTTGGAACAACATAGCTCCTTCCACCAAGGGGTCAGCATACAAATGAATTTGTATGTTTAGCAAGAATTGCTGGGTAATACCTCTATTTAAACCTGAAGGGCATGACTACAAAGCTACTGCAGCTGAAGCGCTCAGGTAGGGACTGCTGGAGAAGCTGCCAGCAGTAATACTGATATTAACCATTTAGGCACCATCGCAACCAAAATTTCTCGTGTGCCTCCCCCCATACTCTGGAATGCTCTGCCACAACATATCAGACTCTCGCCTGCCTTGACAAGCTTCAACAGGAACCTGAAGACCCACCTCTTCCGACAAGTCTACAACCTGCCGTAGCCCTCTGTCTGATACAGCACCGAGCGACCAGCTCTACCCTCACCTACTGTATCCTCACTAGAGATGAGCGAACTGGTCGCGGTTCGGCTCGAGGTCGGTTCGCCGAACAGAGGTCTCGTTCGAGTTCGGTTCGTCGAACGTTCGACGAACCGAACTCGAACCAATAGGCTATAATGGGAGGCAATCACAAACACATAAAAATGCCTGATAAATGTACACAAACAGTTAATAAACATTGCCATAACACTTACCGGTCTCCGCGATCCCTCCTGCACTCTGTCTCCTGCCGCTATTCCATCCGATGATCGCTGAATCCTCCCGGTGACCAGCACTGCCAGCAGCGATGCAGGACCTATCGTGACGTCAAAATAGCCATGTGACCAGTCACGTGGCTATTATCTCATTGGCTACAGACTGGTCACATGACTATGACGCGTCATGTAGGACCTGTCATTGCACTCTCCAGTACACGGTGCACATATGTGTATCGCCGTGTACCGGCGACATGCTCTAGCACACGGTTGACTCCCCGTTCCATTAGGGACCGGCTGACACAGCCAGTCATTAATGGAGATCACCGTTGCCATAGCAACGCAGTTAGAGGTGACGTCACCGCTAACCGCGGCTCCGAGAGCACCGTTGCTATAGTAACGCATCTGTCAGCGTTACCGCTGTTACCGCTGACAGCCAGCAGCACTGATCTCTCACGGAGTGAAGGCTGCACGCTGCTTCCCGATTGTAGTGAGGATTGTAGTGAGGATGAGGTGCCCCAGCTCATCAAGTGATGAGCTGGGGCACCTCATCCTCACTACAATCCTCACTACTACTACACTAGTGAGGATTGTAGTGAGGATGAGGTGCCCCAGCTCATCAAGTGATGAGCTGGGGCACCTCATCCTCACTACAATCGTCACTACTACTACACTAGTGAGGATTGTAGTGAGGATGAGGTGCCCCAGCTCATCAAATGATGAGCTGGGGCACCTCATCCTCACTTCAATCCTCACTACAATCCTGAAGTGCAGTTTCTTCAAATTCATTTAAAGGCACTTGGAACGCTGAAATTGCTGCTTATAATTTAAGCCTCTATTAAAAACCTTTTTGCTTATGGATTGAAAAAAACTCTCCAGGTATCTGAAAATAGTTGATAGTTTCAATTGGCATTAAATATCATATGCCTTGAAGCATCACTTAATATACTATACTAGATTTAATAATTGCTCTACTACCGGCCGGGGTACTGCAACCAGACACCTGGTATCTGTTTGCTGCACTATCAATTACTTTTCTTTATTTTTACTTTTATTTTTATTTCTACCATATGTGGTTTATTCTTCTTTCTTTTTCCTTGTTCTATTGTGTGAATTGTTTTGAATAAATTTGTGTCTAAAACAAGGATAGCAATAAAAAGTATAAAATATTAATAAAAAATCCTCTTATCAGCGCTGGTTTATTGGGCTGACAGGGGGTAATAAAGATGGAGTCTCTAATCTGTCTGTGTATTTATTTCTATTAAAGTATTTTTTCTCTGTGTGGTGTCTTTTTTTTTAACCCTTTATTGGAGATTCTTAATGGCCGGGTCAAACGTGCCTGACATTAAGAATCTCTGGCTTAATACTGGCTAGTAAAACAAAGCCAGTATTAACTCATGATTTCCCAACAAGCCACCCGGCTCCAGGGCTGTTGGCAGAGTTGAATACAGCGCCAGATGATGGCGCTTCTATGAGAGCGCCATTTTCTGGGACGGCTACGGACTGAAATTCGCAGCAGAGGCGCCCAGAAACCTCGGGCTAACCTGTGCTGCGGATTCCAATCCGCAGCTGCCTAGTTGTACCTGGCTGGACACAAAAATGGGGCGAAGCCCACATCATTTGTTTTTTAATTATTTCATGAAATAAGTGAAATAATTAAAAAAAAGGGCTTCCCTATATTTTTGGTTCCCAGCCGGGTACAAATAGGCAACTGGGGGTTGGAGACAGCCCGTGGCTGCCTGCTGTACCTGGCAAGCATACAAAAATATGGCGAAGCCCACGTCATTTTTTTGGTGGGCAAAAAACTTCTGCATACAGTCCTGGATGGAGTATGCTGAGCCTTGTAGTTCTGCAGCTGCTGTCTGTCTGTATGGAGAAGAGCAGACAGCAGCTGCAGAACTACAAGGCTCAGCATACCCCATCCAGGACAGTATGCAGAAGTTTTTTGCCCACCAAAAAAATGACGTGGGCTTCGCCATATTTTTGTATACTAGCCAGGTACAGCAGGCAGCCACGGGCTGCCTCCAACCCCCAGTTGCCTATTTGTACCCGGCTGGGAACCAAAAATAAAGGGAAGCCCTTTTTTTATTATTTCATGAATTTCATGAAATAATTAGAAAACAAATGACGTAGGCTTCGCCCCATTTTTGTGTCCAGCCAGGTACAACTAGGCAGCTGGGGATTGGAATCCGCAGCACAGGTTGGCCTGAGCTTTCTGGGCCCCACTGCTGCGAATTGCAGTCTGCAGCCGCCTCAGAAAATGGCACTTTTATAGAAGTGCCATCTTCTGGCGCTGTATCCAACTCTTCAAGCACCTGCCTGCTATACCTGGCTAGCATACAAAAATATGGCGAAGCTCACGTCCTTTTTTTGTAGTTTTTTGGCAAAAAAAATAAAAAATGCTTCCCTGGATTTTACATTGCCAGTGAAAGTAACACCAAGCAGTGGGGGTTAGCAGCCAGTAGCTGCTTGGATTACCCTTAGCTAGCAATACAAAAAATGCAGCGGGAGCCCATATATATTTTTTTAATTATTTATTTAAATAACTAAAAACAAAATGGGCTTCCCTGTATTTTGATTGCTGGACATCACAGTGCTGTAAAAATAAATCTTTAAAAAAAATGACGTAGCGCTCCGCGGTATTTTTGATTCTCAGCGCAGATAAAGCAGACAGCTATGGGTTGCCACCCACATCTGCCTGCCGTTACCTTGGTTGGCAATCAAAATACAGGGAAGCCCATTAATTTTTTCTATTTAAAAAATAGTTAAAAAAAAAATGACGTTGGGTCCCCCCATTTTTGATAGCCAGCTAGGGTAAAGCAGACGGCTGTAGCCTGAAAACCACAGCTGGCAACTTTACCGTGGTTGGGGATCCAATGTGGAGGTCCCCCCAGGCTCTTTTTTTATAATTATTTTATAAATAATAATTACACAAAAAAAGTAGGGTCCCCCCCAAATTGGATCACCAACCAAGGTAAAGCGGACAGCTGTGGTCTGGTATTCTCAGGGTGGGAAGGTCCATAGTTATTGGGCCTTCACAGCCTAAAAATAGCAGGCCGCAGGCAACCCAGACGTGGCGCATCCACTAGATGCGCCAATCCTGGCGCTTCACCTCAGCTCATCCCGTGCCCTGGTGCAGTGGCAAATGGGGTAATAAATCGGGTTGATACTAGCTGTAAAGTCACCTGAGATCAAGCCCAGCAGTTTGTGATGTCATGGCGTCTATTAGATACCCAACATCATAAACTGTCAGTACTAACAAAAAAAAAAATCGACAAAAGAAATTTATTTGAAAAAACAGTCCCCAAAACATTTCCTCTTTCACCAATTTATTGTAAGAAAAAAAATAAAGGGGTCCCACGACGACTCTGGACCGTCTAGAATATGGGGGGAGACACTCAGGGAACGTATCCCCCATTTTCTAGGAGTGCGGACCCTTCATCTGAGGAGTGTGGGTGCAATGAATCTACACTCACTCTCCCCAGGTCAACAGCAGCAAAGTCCATGTCGTAATGGGTGCTACCAAAGCTGCAATGCCCTGCTCATGAGGTAAGGGCATGCCTAATCAGGAGAACTACTGTAGAGGAAGCTCTGCTCACTGGTATATAGGTGCTCAGAGGTAATAATAGATAAAATTAGTGAGTAACCTCGGCACTCTAAATCTCCCAGACTAAGTCAGTAAGTCACAACGGATAGTAATGCAAAATCACTCTTTATTGGTCCGTATTAAGAAAAAAAATTTTTTCATAAGCATATATATTTTTGTCCAAAACAAGTTACAAATGACGTTTCGGCCTGAGCCTTTGTCAGATTGGACTTATCTGCATGCAATCATGAAAAATGACAATAATCAGTATCACATAAGAGTGAGAGAACAATAACATAAACTCGAACAATGTAGAGGTACAATTGGGATGCAGCAAAAAAATTGCAACACAGCAAGAAATGAAACACATGATACAAATGTCATAATACAGTACAAGGACAATATAGTAATGACAAATATGGGGTCAGAGTAGGCTTAGACAGCTCTGGTACGAAAGAGATGTCAATCATAAAGTAACATGTGCAGTAGGTGTAGAGCTACACTATGCATGGCAGAGCTAATGGGTAGACCGACCATAGAAAAAGAACGGAGAAAAAGTGGAGAAAAAAATGGAGAAAAAGTGGAGAAAAAATGGAGAAAAAGTGGAGAAAAAGTGGAGAAAAAGTGGAGAAAAAGTGGAGGAAAAAATGGAGAAAAAGTGGAGAAAAAGTGGAGAAAAAATGGAAAAAAAAGTGGAGAAAAAGTGGAGAAAAAATGGAGAAAAAGTGGAGAAAAAGGGGAGAAAAAATGGAGAAAAAGTGGAGAAAAAGTGGAGAAAAAATGGAGAAAAAGTGGAGAAAAAATGGAGAAAAAGTGGAGAAAAAATGGAGAAAAAGTGGAGAAAAAGTGGAGAAAAAGTGGAGAAAAAATGGAGAAAAAATGGAGAAAAAGTGGAGAAAAAATGGAGAAAAAGTGGAGAAAAAATGGAGAAAAAGTGGAGAAAAAGTGGAGAAAAAATGGAGAAAAAGTGGAGAAAAAATGGAGAAAAAGTGGAGAAAAAGTGGAGAAAAAATGGAGAAAAAGTGGAGAAAAAGTGGAGAAAAAGTGGAGAAGAAGTGGAGAAGTGGAGAAAAAGTGGAGAAAAAGTGGAGAAAAAGTGGAGAAAAATGGAGAAAAAGTGGAGAAAAAATGGAGAAAAAGTGGAGAAAAAGTGGAGAAAAAATGGAGAAAAAGTGGAGAAAAATGGAGAAAAAGTGGAGAAAAAGTGGAGAAAAAATGGAAAAAAAGTGGAGAAAAAGCGGAGAAGAAGCGGAGAAGAAGCAGAGAAAAAGCGGAGAAAAAATGAAGAAAAAGTGGAGAAAAAATGGAGAAAAAGTGGAGAAAAAATGGAGAAAAAATGGAGAAAAAGTGGAGAAAAAATGGAGAAAGAGTGGAGAAAAAGTGGAGAAAAAATGGAGAAAAAGTGGAGAAAAAATGGAGAAAAAGTGGAGAAAAAGTGGAGAAGTGGAGAAAAAGTGGAGAAAAAGTGGAGAAAAAGTGGAGAAGAAGTGGAATAAAAATGGAGAAAAAGTGGAGAAAAAGTGGAGAAGAAGTGTTTGTTCATGCCAGATGGGAGATAAATAATTTTTTACCGGCGCTGTCATTTACTGTAACGTGATCATCGGTGTACGGTGTATACCTGTGATCACGTGAGCGGGGACCGGAAAAACTGTCCTGAATCATGATCTCCAGGGTCTCAGCTAGCCCTGAAACCCCGGAGATTTTCTGATGCTGGGGGTCGTTATTCACTTATTTCTGCCTGCTGTTTATAAACGGCAGATCAGAATAAAACTACATTAACACGACCGATCCATTTTTGTAGTCTGCAAACAACAGTCCGTTTTTTTTCACGGGTGCATCCGTGTGGCATCCGTTTCCGTTCCGTAGAGGGTCCGTATGTCATCTGTTTGTCATCCATGTGCCTTCCGTTTTTTTTTGTGTACTGCAAAAAAACTGAAGGAGGGTAAATGCATAAATTTACCCAGGATCCATAGCTTCATCCTACATGAGGCGGTCACATGTTCACTCCAGTGCCATTTTCTACTGCTTTTCACAGCGCAGAGCGCTCTGGTGATTTTCTTGTGCTTGTGCACTTCATATCAGTCTTTTCTGTCATTATAATGGCAGAAAGACACATAGTGTCTAGAGTTGAGCGCGGTTCGCGGTTCGTGGTTCTCCAGTTCTAGGCTCGAGTGATTTTGGGGGCTGTTCGAGATCGAACTAGAACTCGAGCTTTTTGCAAAAGCTCGATAGTTCTAGATACGTTCGAGAACGGTTCTAGCAGCAAAAAGCAGGGCTTTTTACAGCTACAGTGTGCAGGAGCCATCGCTGGCAGCCTGCCACAAGCTGGTAACCAAGATAAACATCGGGTATCCAGCCAAAGCGCTTTGGTTAGTAACCCGATGTTTATCCTAGTTAAATGCAGGAAGCCCACACTTCCCCGCTCAGCTTGCTCCGCCCCCTCCTGCCCGCGGCATGTACACATACATACACACACACACACACACACACACACACACATGGTCCCGCTCGGCTTACCTGCGGTGATGAAGTCCCGCCATCCCGACCTCAGCGCTGTCACTGTCCTCCATGGCCGCCGCTTGTCACATCACCTCTCGCTTCCGACCCGAGACTGACTAGCGGTGACGTCACGGGCCTCTCGCGATACTTGGTATGAAGGCGCCGGTCATTGAACTCAGTGACAAGGGCTGTCAGTGTGCTGGAGATCAGCGCAGGTAATGTACCTCGCTGACAGCAGCACTTGTCATGCCCTGCAGTGACCTGGGCTGACCCATTGATGTTAGCTCAGGTCACTGCACTGTTCTCCCAGCCAATGGGGAACATCCTGCTCTTCATTGACTGGGACAGTGTGGATCGTCATGGCAACCCCTTGGATTACACCAGACCTGGATTTGTTTTTCATTCTAATAAATTGGTTAAAGAGGGAATGTTTTGGGGAGTGTTTTTTCAAATAAAAATGTGTTTGTCGTCTATTTTTTTTATTATTGACTGGGTTGGTGATGTCGGGTATCTGATAGACGCCTGACCTCACCAACCCCAGGGCTTGATGCCAGGTGACATTACACATCTGGTATTAACCCCATATATTACCCCGTTTGCCACCGCACCAGGGCGCGGGATGAGCTGGGGCGAAGCACCAGGATTGGCGCATCTAATGGATGCGCCACTTCTGGGGCGGCTGCGGCCTGCTATTTTTAGGCTGGGGAGAGTCCAATAACCATGGACCTCCCTAGTCTGAGAATATCAGGCCCCAGCTGTCTGCTTTACCTTGGCTGGTGATCCAATTTTGGGGGACCCCTACGTGTTTTTTTTTTTAAATTATTTATTTAATTTAAAATAACAGCGTGGGGTGCCCTCAGTTTTGGATTACCAGCCAAGGTGAGGTTGCCAGCTGTGGTCTGCAGGCTGCAGCCATCTGCTTTACCCTAGCTGGCTACAAAACTAGGGGGAACCCTACGTCATTTTTTTTTTCATTTTTTTGGCTAAATACAAAGCTAAGCACCCCTTAGTGCCACATGAAAGGCACCAAAGGGTGCTCCACTTTTTCTCCATTTTTTTCTCCACTTTTTCTCCACGTTTTCTCCATTTTTTCTCCACTTTTTCTCCACTTTTTCTCCACTTTTTCTCCACTTTTTCTCCACTTTTTCTCCATTTTTTCTCCACTTTTTCTCCACTTTTTCTCCAATTTTTCTCCACTTTTTTTCCACTTTTTCTCCACTTTTTCTCCACTTTTTCTCCACTTTTTGTCCACTTTTTCTCCACTTTTTCTCCATTTTTTCTCTACTTTTTCTCCACTTTTTCTCCATTTTTTCTCCACTTTTTCTCCACTTTTTCTCCACTTTTTCTCCATTTTTTCTCCACTTTTTCTCCACTTTTTCTCCACTTTTTCTCCACTTTTTCTCCACTTTTTCTCCATTTCTTCACTTTTCCTCCATTTTTTCTCCACTTTTTCTCTACTTTTTCTCTATTTTTTTCTCCACTTTTTCTCCACTTTTTGTCCACTTTTTCTCCACTTTTTCTCCACTTTTTCTCCACTTTTTCTCCATTTTTTCTCCACTTTTTCTCCACTTTTTCTCCATTTTTTCTCCACTTTTTCTCCATTTTTACTCCACTTTTTCTCCACTTTTTCTCCATTTTTTTCTTCACTTTTTCTCCACTTTTTCTCCACTTTTTCTCCACTTTTTCTCCACTTTTACTCCACTTTTTATCCACTTTTTCTCCACTTTTTCTCCATTTTTTCTCCACTTTTTCTCCACTTTTTCTCCACTTTTCCTCCACTTTTTCTCCACTTTTTCTCCACTTTTTCTCCATTTTTACTCCACTTTTTCCTCCACTTTTTCTCCACTTTTTCTCCACTTTTTCTCCATTTTCTCTCCACTTTTTCTCCATTTTCTCTCCATTTTTGCTCCACTTTTTTTCCACTTTTTCTCCATTTTTTCTCCACTTTTTCTCCACTTTTTCTCCACTTTTTCTCCATTTTTTTCTCCACTTTTTCTCCACTTTTTCCTCCACTTTTTCTCCATTTTTTCTCCACTTTTTCTCCATTTTTTCTCC